>NW_026599919.1:0-15760 GCF_029784135.1 Toxorhynchites rutilus septentrionalis
CGAAACAAAACGGTCTGAAGCACCCAGGCGACGCATTTTTCCAAGTAGAATCTGATGGTCGATGCAATCAAACGCGGCTTTTATGTCAGTATACACTGCATCAACCTGAACCTTGTTCTCCAACTGATCGATGCACGTAGAGGTAAATTCCAACAAGTTTGTTGTCACAGAGCGCCCGGGCATAAAACCGTGCTGTGCTGGCGATATATAATGTTTAACGTGGAAGAATACCGCATCCTTTACGATCATCTCAAAAATTTTCGAAGCTGCAGATAGGCTAGTTATTCCACGATAGTTAGTTACTCACTTGACCAACCATAAAACTTTGGGGGTCGATGGTATCACTTCATTCTGGAAAAAGGGTATCCTGCCCAAAATAGTTTGAGAGTCCGTGCATTAGACTGATGATCTGAATCGCCCAAATTACAGATTCAGATTCTAGATTCAGATTTCAGGTTCAGATTCCGGATTAAGATACCAGATTCGAATTCCAGATTCAGGTTTCAGCTTCAAATTCCGGGTTCAAATTTCATATTTCAGATTCCAGATTCAGATTTTAGGTTTAGATTCCAGTTTCAAATTCCAAATTCAGATTCCTGAATTAGTGTAGATTCACATTCCAGATTCAGATTCCAGATTCAAATTCGGGATTCAGATTCCAGATTTAGATTCCAGATTCAGATTCCAAATTCAGATTCCTGATTCAGGGTTCAGCTTCAAATTTCTGATTCAGATTCCAAATTCAGATTCCCGCTTTCAAGTTCAGCTTCAGATTTTTGATTCAGATTCCAGATTAAAATTCTGAATTCAAATTCTAAATTCAGATTCCAGGTTCAGATTCCAGATTCAGGGTTCAGCTTCAGATTCCGGGTTCAAATTCCAAATTTCAGATTCCAGATTAAGATTTCAGATTTAGATTCCGGATTCAGATTCCAAATTCAGATTCCCGATTTACGGTTCTGCTTCAGATTTCTAATTCAGTTTCCAGATTTGGATTCTAGATTCAAATTCCGGATTCAGATTCCAGATTTAGATTCCAGATTCAAATTCTGGATTTAGATTCCAGATTTAGATTCCAGATTCAGATTCCAAATTCAGATTCCCGGTTTAGGATTCAGCTTCAGATTTTTGATTCAGATTCCAGATTCAAATTCCGGATTCAGATTCCGGATTCAGATACCAGATTAAGATTCACGATTCAGATTTCAGATTTAGATTCCAGATTCAGAATTCAGATTCACAATTCAGATTCAAAATTCAGAATTCAGATTCAGAATGCAGAATTCAGAATTCAGATTCAGTATTCAGATTCAGAATTCAGATTCCGAATTCAGATTCCGAATTCAGATTTCGAATTTAGATTCCGAATTCAGATTCCGAATTCAGATTCCGAATTCAGATTCCGAATTCAGATTCCGAATTCAGATTCCGAATTCAGATTCCGAATTCAGATTCCGAATTCAGATTCCGAATTCAGATTCCGAATTCAGATTCCGAATTCAGATTCCGAATTCAGATTCCGAATTCAGATTTCGAATTCAGATTCCGAATTCAGATTCCGAATTCAGATTCCGAATTCAGATTCCGAATTCAGATTCCGAATTCAGATTTCGAATTCAGATTCCGAATTCAGATTCCGAATTCAGATTCCGAATTCAGATTCCGAATTCAGATTCCGAATTCAGATTCCGAATTCAGATTCCGAATTCAGATTCCGAATTCAGATTCCGAATTCAGATTCCGAATTCCGATTCCGAATTCCGATTCCGAATTCCGATTCCGAATTCCGATTCCGAATTCCGATTCCGAATTCCGATTCCGAATTCAGATTCCGAATTCAGATTCCGAATTCAGATTCCGAATTCAGATTCCGAATTCAGATTCCGAATTCAGATTCCGAATTCAGATTCCGAATTCAGATTCCGAATTCAGATTCCGAATTCAGATTCCGAATTCAGATTCCGAATTCAGATTCCGAATTCAGATTCCGAATTCAGATTCCGAATTCAGATTCCGAATTCAGATTCCGAATTCAGATTCCGAATTCAGATTCCGAATTCAGATTCCGAATTCAGATTCCGAATTCAGATTCCGAATTCAGATTCCGAATTCAGATTCCGAATTCAGATTCCGAATTCAGATTCCGAATTCAGATTCCGAATTCAGATTCCGAATTCAGATTCCGAATTCAGATTCCGAATTCAGATTCCGAATTCAGATTCCGAATTCAGATTCCGAATTCAGATTCCGAATTCAGATTCCGAATTCAGATTCCGAATTCAGATTCCGAATTCAGATTCCGAATTCAGATTCCGAATTCAGATTCCGAATTCAGATTCCGAATTCAGATTCCGAATTCAGATTCCGAATTCAGATTCCGAATTCAGATTCCGAATTCAGATTCCGAATTCAGATTCCGAATTCAGATTCCGAATTCAGATTCCGAATTCAGATTCCGAATTCAGATTCCGAATTCAGATTCCGAATTCAGATTCCGAATTCAGATTCCGAATTCAGATTCCGAATTCAGATTCCGAATTCAGATTCCGAATTCAGATTCCGAATTCAGATTCCGAATTCAGATTCCGAATTCAGATTCCGAATTCAGATTCCGAATTCAGATTCCGAATTCAGATTCCGAATTCAGATTCCGAATTCAGATTCCGAATTCAGATTCCGAATTCAGATTCCGAATTCAGATTCCGAATTCAGATTCCGAATTCAGATTCCGAATTCAGATTCCGAATTCAGATTCCGAATTCAGATTCCGAATTCAGATTCCGAATTCAGATTCCGAATTCAGATTCCGAATTCAGATTCCGAATTCAGATTCCGAATTCAGATTCCGAATTCAGATTCCGAATTCAGATTCCGAATTCAGATTCCGAATTCAGATTCCGAATTCAGATTCCGAATTCAGATTCCGAATTCAGATTCCGAATTCAGATTCCGAATTCAGATTCCGAATTCAGATTCCGAATTCAGATTCCGAATTCAGATTCCGAATTCAGATTCCGAATTCAGATTCCGAATTCAGATTCCGAATTCAGATTCCGAATTCAGATTCCGAATTCAGATTCCGAATTCAGATTCCGAATTCAGATTCCGAATTCAGATTCCGAATTCAGATTCCGAATTCAGATTCCGAATTCAGATTCCGAATTCAGATTCCGAATTCAGATTCCGAATTCAGATTCCGAATTCAGATTCCGAATTCAGATTCCGAATTCAGATTCCGAATTCAGATTCCGAATTCAGATTCCGAATTCAGATTCCGAATTCAGATTCCGAATTCAGATTCCGAATTCAGATTCCGAATTCAGATTCCGAATTCAGATTCCGAATTCAGATTCCGAATTCAGATTCCGAATTCAGATTCCGAATTCAGATTCCGAATTCAGATTCCGAATTCAGATTCCGAATTCAGATTCCGAATTCAGATTCCGAATTCAGATTCCGAATTCAGATTCCGAATTCAGATTCCGAATTCAGATTCCGAATTCAGATTCCGAATTCAGATTCCGAATTCAGATTCCGAATTCAGATTCCGAATTCAGATTCCGAATTCAGATTCCGAATTCAGATTCCGAATTCAGATTCCGAATTCAGATTCCGAATTCAGATTCCGAATTCAGATTCCGAATTCAGATTCCGAATTCAGATTCCGAATTCAGATTCCGAATTCAGATTCCGAATTCAGATTCCGAATTCAGATTCCGAATTCAGATTCCGAATTCAGATTCCGAATTCAGATTCCGAATTCAGATTCCGAATTCAGATTCCGAATTCAGATTCCGAATTCAGATTCCGAATTCAGATTCCGAATTCAGATTCCGAATTCAGATTCCGAATTCAGATTCCGAATTCAGATTCCGAATTCAGATTCCGAATTCAGATTCCGAATTCAGATTCCGAATTCAGATTCCGAATTCAGATTCCGAATTCAGATTCCGAATTCAGATTCCGAATTCAGATTCCGAATTCAGATTCCGAATTCAGATTCCGAATTCAGATTCCGAATTCAGATTCCGAATTCAGATTCCGAATTCAGATTCCGAATTCAGATTCCGAATTCAGATTCCGAATTCAGATTCCGAATTCAGATTCCGAATTCAGATTCCGAATTCAGATTCCGAATTCAGATTCCGAATTCAGATTCCGAATTCAGATTCCGAATTCAGATTCCGAATTCAGATTCCGAATTCAGATTCCGAATTCAGATTCCGAATTCAGATTCCGAATTCAGATTCCGAATTCAGATTCCGAATTCAGATTCCGAATTCAGATTCCGAATTCAGATTCCGAATTCAGATTCCGAATTCAGATTCCGAATTCAGATTCCGAATTCAGATTCCGAATTCAGATTCCGAATTCAGATTCCGAATTCAGATTCCGAATTCAGATTCCGAATTCAGATTCCGAATTCAGATTCCGAATTCAGATTCCGAATTCAGATTCCGAATTCAGATTCCGAATTCAGATTCCGAATTCAGATTCCGAATTCAGATTCCGAATTCAGATTCCGAATTCAGATTCCGAATTCAGATTCCGAATTCAGATTCCGAATTCAGATTCCGAATTCAGATTCCGAATTCAGATTCCGAATTCAGATTCCGAATTCAGATTCCGAATTCAGATTCCGAATTCAGATTCCGAATTCAGATTCCGAATTCAGATTCCGAATTCAGATTCCGAATTCAGATTCCGAATTCAGATTCCGAATTCAGATTCCGAATTCAGATTCCGAATTCAGATTCCGAATTCAGATTCCGAATTCAGATTCCGAATTCAGATTCCGAATTCAGATTCCGAATTCAGATTCCGAATTCAGATTCCGAATTCAGATTCCGAATTCAGATTCCGAATTCAGATTCCGAATTCAGATTCCGAATTCAGATTCCGAATTCAGATTCCGAATTCAGATTCCGAATTCAAATTCCGAATTCAGATTCCGAATTCAGATTCCGAATTCAGATTCCGAATTCAGATTCCGAATTCAGATTCCGAATTCAGATTCCGAATTCAGATTCCGAATTCAGATTCCGAATTCATATTCCGAATTCAGATTCCGAATTCAGATTCCGAATTCAGATTCCGAATTCAGATTCCGAATTCAGATTCCGAATTCAGATTCCGAATTCAGATTCCGAATTCAGATTCCGAATTCAGATTCCGAATTCAGATTCCGAATTCAGATTCCGAATTCAGATTCCGAATTCAGATTCCGAATTCAGATTCCGAATTCAGATTCCGAATTCAGATTCCGAATTCAGATTCCGAATTCAGATTCCGAATTCAGATTCCGAATTCAGATTCCGAATTCAGATTCCGAATTCAGATTCCGAATTCAGATTCCGAATTCAGATTCCGAATTCAGATTCCGAATTCAGATTCCGAATTCAGATTCCGAATTCAGATTCCGAATTCAGATTCCGAATTCAGATTCCGAATTCAGATTCCGAATTCAGATTCCGAATTCAGATTCCGAATTCAGATTCCGAATTCAGATTCCGAATTCAAATTCCGAATTCAGATTCCGAATTCAGATTCCGAATTCAGATTCCGAATTCAGATTCCGAATTCAAATTCCGAATTCAGATTCCGAATTCAGATTCCGAATTCAGATTCCGAATTCAGATTCCGAATTCAGATTCCGAATTCAGATTCCGAATTCAGATTCAATATTCAGATTCAGAATTTAGATTCAGATTCAGATTCAGAATTCAGAATTCAGATTCAGATTCCAAATTCAGATTCCAAATTCAGATTCCAAATTCGAATTCCAGATTTAAATTCCTGATTCAGAGTCAAGATTTAAACTCGGATTCGAATTCCAGATTCAAATTCTGATTGCAGATTCTGATTCTTGATTGCAGATTCCAGAATTGGACTCTATTGGTTCGTTTTCAGATCTGTTACAAATTGTGGTTCCCTTTTAGTCGAATATCTAACTATTTTCTATTTATACAATAACACGATGAGCTCCGAATGTTTCCTGCATGGGATTTCCATTCAGCCCGCGTCAAGAGCATTTGCAGGAGATCAGTGTCGGTCCCCGCTCTCAAAGATTATTTTTGAATGAAAAGAAAACAGTCAGAAATTCGACTAGAAAGTAGTCACATACCCTAAAACGTCCGAAAAAAAACTTTTTTTTTCATATTTTGTAACTGTCAGTTCCAGTCAGTCCCTATGAACTGACACGGGGCTCATCGTGATAAATACCTCCAGGAGCCGAATGGTTAGCGCAGCAAGTACATTACAGGGCCCAACATGTTAACCAACAATTTAATGAAAATAATTTTGGAAAGTGTTTTGGCAAGCAAGTAAAATGAGGGATTAATGCCAGCGATGATTTTACTGCCTGTAATCTAAATCATTATATATTTACTTCTATTCTCGCAATGACTTGCACAATTTCGCTCTAATGGAAGCAATGTCGTAATTAGAGTGATAATCTCCTCGAGAATCGGTTGTCAAATCATCTCTCTTACACTCCACCGCATCAATCAATTATGTATGGCTTGTATGCGGTTTCCGCCGATTCATGTTGACTGGTACGACTAAACGTCTAAAAGGGAAGAAAAGTTATTAAAATTATTTTCCTTCTTCTTCTACTTCTGCGTTAATGACTCTAATGTTCCTAGGAGAACTTTGTTTTCTTAACGTGGTATTATATCCGTTATTTTATTAGTGTTCAGTTGGAATTTCACGAATTTTTTCGAACACACTGGAAATTTGGTTTTGGCGAAATACTCCAAACTCGTCATGTAACCATTTGGCCTTGGAAGCCGCCGCATGGTTGTCAGCCACTAGCTAAACTAAACACTCGGTCGTGTTTACATGGATGCCGATTCTAAAATATCTAGCACAGCTCCGATGAATTTATAGAGCTACAGATTAGGGAAAATACGACGTGCGTCAATTTCAAAACGGAAACAGAAATCATCACTTTTGCTGCTTGAACTTGTGAACGAAAACGAATTTCGAGACGGTGAACAGAGATTTTAACACGGAAACGAATAACGACATGAAAGATTCGCCAAGACCGGTTTTCACCGACCACTTCCATTGTTGCTACTCTCATATATATTTTGAGAGAAAAATGTCAAAGTCAAGTGAATGCATTTTTTTTCCTTTTGATGTGCTGAATTTCTTTTCTTTTTCCCTGTATTGACTGTGATATGATTTGTGGACGGTTTTGTTTTTTTTTTCGTTTTCTGTGCCACGGTTTCAACATCAGTTTGATTGTTTGGACAATCATTTCGTTTCCAGAATCTGAACTCTGCTTTCCAAGAATTTGAAGCATCAAACAAACAAGTTTCTTTTCCGATGGCCGATGGAAAAATCATTAGACAAATGTTTAAAGCCATAATGTGTCTGGTGCTTGTAAAAAATATAAAATATATATATATATATATATATATATATATATATATATATATATATATATATATATATATATATATATATATATATATATATATATATATATATATAAACGCTTTGCATGGGTGCTGCCCATGAGCAAATATTAACTGAAGAACGCCGCAAACGGGAATAATTAAAAAAAATCAATCCCCGTTAAAACTGAACATTTCTATATTTGCCTCGTGTCAATTACTGTTGGCTGTGAGTACATTAAAAAAATGTGGAAAATGGGATTTTTTTTTTCTTTCTTTATTAAAGAGATTTTCAGCCAAAGGCTGGTTCATCTCTAAAAATGGGATTTTGGCTTAAGTAGTCAAATTGAGAGAAGAGCCGTTTTCGCCACCCATCTGTAATTTGATGGTGGCAGATATTCGATTGCTATTTATAAGCTTTACATGCAATTCAATAACAATCATGTATGATGTATTAATTAGAAAATCGTCTATTTGATGTGATAATCCCTGATTTAGAATAAACAAGAACAAGTTAATTCAAGAAGCCGACGATGAATCAATCGTTATTATGAATGAAATATAATTTCATTTAATACACATCGTACAAGTTTCAACACTCGTTTCTTCATATATGGAATCCAACAACAGGTAGCCCGTTCCATAAAAATGCCCCTGGTGTTGATTAATCATTTTAAACAATTAACGCTTATTATACGTAGCAACACGTCCAATTCCTCATCTGATTTGAAGTACAGTTAATTATTTGCGTAATATAATGATTAACCTTCCCTCTTTCTCTATTTTTATCTCGATCTTTACCTCAATTCCTCCCGAAGGCATGCTTTTCACCAGCTCTTCTCGATCGATTTAAGTCTTGCATGCGATCACTGAAGCGCGATGAATTTCCATATTGATTGAGTTTTCCTCGCTGCTATTTGTCTGCACTAAACCGAGGCGAAGACAAAATCGCGCCATTAAATTAAATACGCTCATTCCAACGTTCCATATTTAATACGCGAACAATAAATCTTGAATTATTTTTTTTTCCTTCCATCTTATCATGTTCTTTAGGATAGGTATTTTTACCCGCAATCCGAAATAGACCAGCGCAAGCGATTTTCGCTTCACTCTTTTAGCTTTATGACTTACTACCTTATTTATTCCTTCGTCTCCATGTAGATGTTATGAAGAACCATCCCATATTCTGCCTTAATTATTACATACGATGGTTCATGCGGTGGAAAGTAGCCAAAGGAGGGTCCAGAACGGTCTCATAAATTCATATTAAATCAACTTCAAGAACTGCCTTTGAAACAATGCTACCTCTGCTGGAACAAAAGTCGTCGGATGCAAAGAAAAGCGAAAAGAAATAATACCGCTGCATATGCATGAGAATGATGGCGCGCCGTTGTGCCGTCCGATCGTTACTTGATCCGTGGTCATTCCGCAAGAGTCGTTGCCACATTTGTTGTCTCGTACGGATTGGATTCTTTTTAATATCTCTACATCCGACTACGCACGATCGCGACGTCGGTGTTAAGTTCTGGCGTAGTGCTATGATATATGGTAATTTTATTCCAATTTGTTGTGATTAATCTTAGAAACTCTACTGCTGCTACTCTGCATGCGGTGCTTTTTCAATTGTAAATAGTCCAGTGACAGCCTCTCCATGAGGCTGCTCGGAATGTATTGATTTATAAGTACTCTAATGTCATTCATCTTGTCTCCGAGCCCAGACTGGGTTGGAAACTATTTATGTAATTTTTCAAGGCGTTATATTTCGCTCACCCTTTTGCAATTCAATGCTGCTTGATTCCTTCTCATGATTTGTTTTGTGAGATATCAATTAAGTATGGATGATATGCATCAACCACTGAATCTTTCTCAACGGGGTATGTGTGCATGTTGCATAAATATTTTCAAATGGGAAATAGCAATTACTCATACATGTCCATAGCTTACACAAAGGAATGTTATTCATGAGTTCATTTTCAACAGAACAGAACATCCAACAAGGGAGAGATGGAGGGATTATCACGAGAATATTAAAAAAAAATTGCTAGGCTAAAAGACATGAATTCTGTAACGAAGTCATCGTTTTATAATAGACCAGCTGACCCACCCAAAATTTATTTTTGTTATCAATACCTTCAAAAATTCACGTTTTTCTATGCCAAACCGATACAGGTAAACTTCGATATAACATACATTTCACTTTCAAAATTGTACGTTGTATCGAATTGTACGTTATATCGAAGCATAATAAGGTACTAACAAACGTAGTCTATAATACATAATTGTGTTGCTGTTTTAGTAAATTTTATGAATAACTTCAATCAGAAGACGAAGCCAGTCTGTCTCATGATGTTTCCCTTCGTACTGTTGATTAAAGCTTGATTCATTTAGAATCAGGAATCACAAAACCAGCTGTATTTCGGGATTGATTGAAGGTACAAAACTTGTTTTAGCATCACAATACAGATAATTCATTGTTCTATCAGAAAAAAAAATATTGAAGAAAAATGTCCTTTACACTTTGGATATGTGTACGTTATATCGAGGTAAAATGTACGTTATATCGAGGATACGTTATAACGAGGGTACGTTATATCGAAGTTTCCCTGTATAGTGTTTCTCAGATTTTCGCTAAAAGTGGTAATTTTGTTCATTATCGCAAAAAGTTAGACCCGTGTTTTATTATTTTTTTTATTAGGGTGCCCATTTCCAATTTAGGGTCCGAAAAATGATTTTTTTTTACTTTTTCCCAAAAATTACTTTTTCCAAAAACTCATAACTTTTGAAGCACTGAACCGATTTAGATGATCGACATATCAAATTGAAGTCAAAAAGGGGGAAATGATTTTTCGAACCACTGGTTGAGTTTGAAAAATCATATCTTAAAAACGAAAAAAAAAAATAACATTTCTGATATCGAGATATGTTATGAAATAAATCCTTAGCTCTCAAGAAAAAATATAAAAAAAAACATTGCGCACTCTAGTCCAAAGCCATGGAATGAATTAAAAACGATTATTATGGTACGAACGATCGTTATCGTCTCGCCGTGTTTATTTAGGATTAAGCCTCGTGAGAGGTAAATCCATAAACATAGCGACACATGTTTTATGATCGGTTCGTCTCACGGCATCCTATCAGGCATATGTTAGAACGAGAGCGAACATAGAACGAAAGAATATATCTGTAAACAGAACATACACGATAAGGATGTACGAGAAACGAAGGAATGTGATAATAGAGTCAGTCCGAGTTGTAACATGCTAGAGAAAGTACGCCTCGTCAAAAATTAATGAAGAAAAAAAATATTCCTTCACGACAACAATCGACAATTACGACAATGAAATCCATTCTCTTTGCTTAGTTATTATTTTTTAATAGAAGGCTAGCTCATTGGCTTTTATTTGATATGTCGATCATCTAAATCGATTTAGTGGTTATGCATTTTTGAAAAAAGTCGTTTTTGGGAAATAGTGGAGAAAAGGATTTTCGGACCACCCTAAAATGGAAATGGGCACCCTAATAAAAAATAAAAATAATTGTAAGGGGTTGTATCTAGGACACGACCGCATATTTTCGACGTAGAACTACGCAATTATATTATGCAATCCATATGTTTACCACTTCGAATATTATTTTAGAATGCATCGAAATTTTTGTAATAGCTTATGTTCTTCGTTACAAATAAATTTGATGAACGTCCTTTTACGTTTGATATAATTCTCACCCCCATCGACGGTACTAAACTTTTCATGATTGATTTCAAATTCAATCGTGGTACTTCATTGACTACAAGTACTCTATTTCAAAATCACCCTAACCCGTTTGTCGTTGAAATATATTTTTCTTAAAATATGTGTAAGGGGTTGTATCTAGGACACGACCGCATATTTTCGACGTAGAACTACGCAATTATATTATGCAATACACTTGTTTAACACTTCGAACATTATTTTAGAATGCATCGAAATTTCTGTAAAAGATTATGTTCTTTACAAGTAAATTTGATGAACGTCCTTTCACGTTTGATATGATGCCTAGGACTACCAAAATATGTGAACGGAAGAATTGTCAAACGATCATTGTATTTTACATTTCCCTCTGAAAATATTGCACATCTCATGTTTACGTAGTTCTCGAACCGTGAAAGCTCATTCACCTCTAGTATCTGAAATGACGATTTTCCCAGGCTTCTCAGTTTAAAAGTACGTTTTAGGGAAACATATTCCGGTCTGCACAACGACAAGCGAGTACAAATGTACTCAACTCCAAAAAATACCCCCGACTTGTATGTATTTGCAAAGCGGATTCTTCCAGGCATATTAATTTCGAAGTACGTGTTAGGGAAACACAGCTCAATGGGAAAAATACCCCCGACTTGCATGTTTTAACAAAGCGGAATTCCCTCAGGCACAGTGATTTTGAAATCCGTGTTAGGGAAACACAGCTCGGTGGGAACAAAAATACCCCCGACTTGAATGTATATTTGCAGAGCGGATTTCCACAGGTACATCGATTTTGAAGTCTGTGTTGGGGAAACCGTAAATCGGGCCAATCAAAACGAGGCAATTAGGGCGTTTAGATAACGCTTGACATTTTACATTTATTCAATTGTTCATCTCATAAAAATTATATTTTATTAATTGTGATAGACGCGTAGAAATATTTCCTTTCAATTGATGCAAACATCTTTCCAATCTGTTAAGAAATGTTCGAGTCATAAGCATTCGAAATACGGGTAGGGTTAGCACTCAAATCGGCAGAACAAATGTATGGGAAAAAAGAAAGTTCTTCCAGTTTTCATGAATTAAAACCATTTAGAGATCAGCGTCCTGTTTTCTGATTTGGCACCCTTCCTGAAAGACGTAGTTCTACGTAAAAAAAATACAGGTCTAATATATTGCAATAAAGAACAAAATTACCACTTTTGACGAAAATCTGAAAACCACTATATCGGTTTGGCGTGGAAAAGCTGTATGTATAGATAGGCCCTTCAAATATGTTTGCAGTGTTATACCGCCGGAAAGTCAAAGTTTGAATTTTTTTGAAAACCGTAAAATCACCAAAGGGGTATTATCAAAATTCGACTCTTGGATGACAAAAAAAAAATCGAGATGACAGTAGATTTCGACCTTTCATGCAATTTGAAGATATTTGGCATGAAACATTTTTTTGACGTAGGATTACGTCTTTCGTAGGATCGATCGCATCGTGAAAAATGTCCAATTTCAAACGCTTATTGCTAAGTAATTTCATGATGGATGTATTAAATTTTTGCATCAAACGATTTCAGCACTCTATAATAATTTTTCGCCTTGAATAAAATACTATATATCATGCAACTAACTATCGAACAATTCAAAAATCTCAACCCCTAGCCTAACTGAAATATCCACTTCTGATTGGTCGAAATTGACGACACATGCGGGTTATTAACAGAGACATCAAAACCATGGTGCCCAGGGGAAATCGGCATTGCAAATATATGCAAGTCGGGGGCATTTTTATATTGCAAGTAAGGTGAGTGATACGATTAATTCTAGCAAATAAAATTTAAATTTGGAACTATAATGTTGGTTATTTCGTGAAATTTAATATCAATGACCGATCGTGTATTGTGAAAAATTTGGCACATGTGTAAGTGTAAAATTGTATATGATAAGTGTTTTCTCTAGGTATAGAGCCCTTGCCCTGTGGACTGGTTTCTCCCTCGCAATCACTCGGATGATAATTATTTTTGAAACTACTTCGCTCAGTTTAAATGCTAATTACACAACTGTAATTTATTTACAATACCAACTACAATTCACAATATCTACACTATTCCACAATTGGTTCTTGGTACTTGGTATAAGAATGGGTTTTGGGTTTTATAATAGGTTTGTGCTCCTATCCTTCCGAAATTGTAATGATGGGGTCTTTCTTTCTGGGTAATGGGTGCCTCTTATTAAACCTTTTTAATCTTCTATACTATTTTGAAATTTTATCCTCAATAGTCACAATACTTTCCCTTGTATTTATTGTTTTTCTCTTTTCTGTCCCTTACTTTTCCTGATTTTATTTCCATGTTTATGTATAGGTGAGTCTAGTTCGGAAACCAAATGATTCGACCTATGCAGCAAATTTTGTTGTGTCAGGGGGTTCACCGAATTGAATTCACTCTTGTATCCAACAGTAAGAGTTGTGTTAAAAATGACTTGATATATGAAACGATTCATTTAAATTTTCATAAATAAACACCAAGGTCGAGAACAAGTCGTTTGGTTCAAGCTGTCTGTTTTGTTGAGTTCATTTTCACCCAAGGAAAGTTTATACGGCGAGAAAAATTGGAAAAGTGAAGAATTACTAGAAAAAGTGATTTCCCATATGCTCTACATATAGTATTAGGTGTTGTTAGTCCAATTAAAATTCGCATTGGGTTGAATAAACACTCAGAAAGTAAAAATTATAAAAGAAAATTACCTTTTCCATTTTAAATATGTTTTCTCTATATTAATGTAACATGTTTTTATTGATGAGAAAAATTGATAATTGTGTTCGGTATTGGTAATTATTTTATATTACATTGGTGAGTTTTTTTTCTTTATTTCATCCATACATAACACAGGAGGCATC
This sequence comes from Toxorhynchites rutilus septentrionalis, assembly GCF_029784135.1. Lineage (NCBI taxonomy): Eukaryota > Metazoa > Arthropoda > Insecta > Diptera > Culicidae > Toxorhynchites > Toxorhynchites rutilus. Next base: position 14,013 of record NW_026599919.1, read on the forward strand.
CCGTCTAGGATTACAGAGGGCGGTTTTAATCATATCTCATACCACTTCGGTGTCTTTTATTTGATACGCACCATCTAACGACTGTTTACCATCCTTCTGCTATCATCACTCGGTAAACACTGGTGGAGTGTACAAACAATACCCAACAACCAAACAAAACGTCCCTTTTCAGAGCCACCAAATCATTATCAAAGAGTTTAACGATATAATTCTTCAAACATATCCAAAATCAACAGATAGCCTAACGGAATCCTACGTCAACTATGCGGTTGTGTCTCGGACACAACCCTCCTGTGACTTTTTCCAAAACTCGAATTTCATGTCCTCCCGCTTTGGATGATTTTACGCTTTTCAAAAAAAAACTTAGACGTCCTGGCGACACTTGTAAATAAAGCCCGATTGAGCTGAAATTTTGCATTTTGCATTTTTCGCAAGAATCAATATTCTGCAGTCTCGTTCGTAAATTTGAAATATCCATTTTCATTGGCACTTTAATGCACATCGTCGCTCATGGATTTGTTTTTAAGCTGAAATAAATAATAAGTTTCAAAACAAGTTTTATTAAATTTATTCTGCGATAATATCGTAACATTCAATGCTAATTAGACAGCTTTGGAGAATCCAAAAAATCATCTTGGACTATCCAAGCGGATTCAAAGGTTTATCACTTATTTTGTATTCAATAATCTCAACAAGGGAGAGAAATTTTCGAAGGTTAAAAATGGAGATCGACTCTATTCTCAGTAACTTCGCTTCGACTAGGACTCAACAGAAAGTGAATTGACTAGAAAATGAACTGACGAACGTTGAGAGCGAGGATAACTGATAAACTATTCTAGCCTATACTTATTTTAATTGACGACAGACAGCTCCAACGTCGTCTGAAATCCAACCCTAAGAGGTTCTGGCAACACGTGAATAGTCAAAGGAAGGAAACAGGGCTCCCCTCAACCATGACTAACGGTGTAGTGAACGCTGCAGCCATTCCAGATATTGCAGAATTATTTCGTAAACAGTTCAGCAGCGTTTCCAGTAACGAATGAACAAACAGCCAGGACGTAGCAGCTGCATCTCGCAACGTTCCTTTCTCATTCTTCTCAAGTGGACCGTTTGCTATTACGAGAGAAATGGTTATCTCAGCCGGGAGTCAACTGAAAAGTTCGAGGGGTTCCGGTCCTGATGGTATTCCGTCCTTGGTCCTGAAACGCTGCTTGATTGCTCTAGCAACACCTCTAGCCAATACTTTCAATCTCTCCCTGAGGTCGGGTGACTTCCCATCCTGCTGGAAGGAATCTTACGTTTTTCCGATTCACAAAAAGGGTTGCAAAAGGACTGTATCGAACTATCGTGGAATAGTCGCTTTAAGTGCTACGTCGAAGCTTCTCGAGCCAATTATTCTCGAAGAATTGGTTCAAAACTTCGCTCACTGCATTTCGATGGACCAGCATGGTTTCATGTCCAAGTGCTCAACAACTACCAATTTAGTACAGTTCACTTCCTACATCATCCGTGAAATTGTGCAAGAGCATCATGTAGATGCTATATACAGACCTCTCTGCAGCATTCGATAAAATGAATCACTACATTGCTTTGGCTAAGTATGATAGGTTAGGTGTTCAGAACGACCTGCTTGCTTGGCTTTCTTCTTATTTGACTGGTCGAAGCATGTCTGTCAAAATTGCGGACTATGTTGCTCCTTCCTTCCCCGTGACATCTGGCGTACCTCAAGGCAGCCATCTAGGGCCATC
>NW_026599920.1:0-15629 GCF_029784135.1 Toxorhynchites rutilus septentrionalis
TATACTTTATGCACATGCTCACGCACGTTACCCACATCCAGCCGTGCAGCAACATGTATCGCCCCTTTCGACATACCAACAGTAACGAAAGAGTGATTCGGCTTCTCAGAGCCAATGTTGACACATTTTAATATGTACCAGAGGGGTTAAAAATCTTTCTCATCTGTACTTTTTCTTCCAAAAATCTGTACCAAAATCTGTACCATCGAAAATATGCGTTGTAGAGAAAAAACCATTTTATTAGGATAAAAAATACTAATTTATGTACTATAGATACCATATTTACATTTCATTCGTCATTCGTGTGTTTCATGATGTTTATAAAGGGTGTGTCACATCAAATTGCATCACGGAAAAAACGCTGTAGAAATTTAATTTTTAGGAATTATATCTTCAGCTTTCGCTTATAATCAGATAAGAGTGTATAGATCACGTTGGCCATGCTTCACTGTCAATTTTTCGTAAATTTGGAAAAATGTCGTCGAACGAAAAAGAGCGTCGTGAATTAATCCTGTGCACTCATTTCGAGAATCCGGAGTTGTCACATCGGGACATCGGTAAGATGCTGGGAATCGTCCAATCCACGGTCAGCAGAGTACTAAAACGATACTTCGAGAACCTAACAATCGACCGGAAGGTGAAGAACGGCAAAAATGGATGCTCCGTCAGTGAAAAAGATCACAAGCGCATAGTTAAGCAGTTTAGACGTGATCCGAGAAGTTCGGTCCGGGATGAAGCCAATAAGCTGAATTTGTCAAGTTCATTCGTCCAGCGGACCAAGCAGCGGGAGGGCCTGCGTACATACAAAGTTCAGAAGGCTCCTAACCGCGACGAAAGGCAAAACATGGTGGGGAAGACGCGAGCCCGGAAGCTGTACACCGAAATGCTGACGAAACTGCATTGCCTGGTAATGGACGACGAAACCTACGTCAAAGCGGACTTTCGTCAGCTGCCGGGCCTGTTGTTCTTCTCCGCAGAGGACAAATTCAGCGTTCCGGAGGAGATTCGCAAGCAGAAACTATCCAAGTTTGCCAAAAAGTACATGGTGTGGCAAGCGATCTGCTCTTGCGGAAAGCGGAGCGCCCCCTTCGTGATGACCGGCACGGTAAACGGCAGGTTTACCTTAAGGAGTGCCTTCAGAAGCGCTTACTACCACTTTTGAAGCAGCACGAGGGCCCGACCATCTTCTGGCCGGATCTCGCTTCGTGCCACTATTCAAAGGACGTGTTGGAGTGGTACGAAGCCAACGGGGTCACCTTCGTACCAAAGGAAATGAACCCGCCCAACGCGCCGGAGCTTCGCCCAATAGAGCCCAATATTGGGCGATTATGAAGCAGGCCCTCCGGAAGAACCCAAAAGTTGTCAAATCGGAGGCGGACTTCAAGAGAAAATGGATTTCTGTTAAAAAAAACTACAACCTGACGTTGTACAGAACCTTATCGACGGGGTAAAGAGGAAGGTGCGAGCATACGGGCTTGGGCTCGAAGTATGAATAAAAAGAAAATGCCAAAAGTTGTTTAATAGTTTTTATTTTACTGTCTAAAATTTTCAAAAGGATCGGTCTACTGGGCGAATTTCTACAGCGTTTTTTCCGTGATGCAATTTGATGTGACACACCCTTTACATAGTTTTTCTGAATCTGGATTTCATACTATCATTTATTAAAAGTTCCGAGCTGCCGCACCTAGTGATACTGCGGCGTAAAAGTATTCATGTACCTTCGTTCAAATGTAAGAAATTTCACCCGCAGAAAAAATCGTTAACCAATCTGTACTTTTTGATGAAAATCTCTACCCTGTACCTGTAGAATCTGTACCAAAAATAAGGAAAAAATCTGCACCTTTACAGATAAATCTGTACGTGTGGCAACACTGCTCAGAGCGTGTTGGGTGATTCCTCGTTAATAGTTGTCACACAGTGCCGAACAACCTTCTCAAGCTGTCATATACGTTTTTAAAAATGGGTGTGTTATATCTATGATAGAACCGCAAGGTTGACGGGGAACTACCATTGGCTTAGTAATCATTTGTTTGTATTGAATCAATTATTGCTTGAAAGAAACAATTTTCGAATTCAATTGAATTCAACAGATTTGCTGTGTAAGTAAAGAATTTGAATTTGAATTTGGCTGTGTTGGGAAAACCGTAAATCGGACCAATCAAAACGGAACAGTTAGGGCATTAAGATAGCGCATGACATTTTAAAGTTAATCAATTGTTTGTCTCAGGAAAAATAACATAGAAATATTTCCTATCAATTGATGCAAACATCTTTCCGTTTTATTAAGAATTATTGGGGTTATAAGCGTTCGAAATCTTTCATTTTTTCCTGCATGTTCTGTGTTAAAAACTGAAGATGAAAAATCTATCCAGTGCAGTTGTTGCGCCACCGCAACACAAACGATTTCAATTTTGCTGCATAGTATAATTTGTGGATTATTCATTGAGAATGACGTTTCTTGGGAACAATGGAGATTCAATTTTCCCGAAGATACCGGGAAACTACTCGAATATTATATAGTTACAAATGTTTCAATGTTGCTCTGGACAACAAATAATTAACAGAACATATTAATGCTGAGGCTGATAGATAATTTGAACATTTCATAATTTAAATATTTTTTGTTTCTTTACCACATATAACACATATTTGATACTTAAAACCATTACCATTTTCGCATTACAGAAGGAAACACGAAGCTCAATGTAGTCAATATCGAATACATAGCATACACATATGTTACGAAAAAGTTGATTTTCATCTATGATTTAAAATAAAATCCAATGTACTTATTCATCTCGAAATTCCATTACTTATTCCGCGTCGCAATGCCGTCAATGTCAAATTGCAGAATAAGTTTGATTTCCGATCGATTCTTGCTCAAATCGAGTCGATCGGATTGCAGAAGGAAAAAATGAAAAATGGAAATTGGTTGATGCAGAAACTAAAATTAAAATCATCTTATGTAAGTTTTTAAACCAGCTATAGCTGTAACATACAGTAGGGTACTAGTCTGTCATATTCTAATTTGTCCCGCCAGCTTGGCCCGTGTTTCTCTAATAACGGCAAGAGCAAAACCAGATTGTATCTGTAGCGTCGATCGGCACGCCCCGGGAGCGGACTTATTGTGGACATAAATCACAACCAGTCACCGGAACTAAGCGTTACAATCTTGTACCAACATAGATAACAATCAAGCCGTGGTTTCAGTTCTAATAAAGTCTCGCGAATGATTTATACCCGCTAAACTTAACTCTTCCCCGGGCCGCACTCTCGATGGGAGTGCGTAAGGTTTCGATGTAAATCTTGGACGTGTTCCAGCGGTATGCGGACGAGTGAAGGCTTACCCGGGGAAGTCCCTAATTTGATTTATGGGATGGGCGAATTTGAATTTCATCCTCCCTTCCTCCACACTACACCGGGGATGCCAGGAAAGGAACTGGATGCTGAGGTGAGTCAGATTTTTGAGGTTTTGCCCGACAGCATCGCCGCCAAAGTGTAGCTAAATAGTTCAGCACGTGCTTTCCATTCCCCGGAGGCGCTTGTTCCCCTCTTCAATTCCGCAGCTCACTCACTCGGCGGCATTCACCTGAGAATTAATTTCCATACGCAAAATCTAAATAAATTTTATGTCCAAGCACCGAAACAGCTGCTGCTCCGGACATCATTATCATATTTTAGAAAGATATGAACTGATGTGACTCGGCGGCGTTCTGATATTTTGCATTATTTTTCCTCCGCGCCAACACACAATTTATTCAAATTTTTATCTCCCGTACATATGCCCGATTTTTTCCTTTGTATTCTTAGTCGCCGTTCCCTACCTTGCATTTGGTCCATTGCCGCCTCTCGGTTCCCCGGCAAGCTGCTTGATGATGCAACACATTGTGGAACATGAATTTTTATTCATGAACCATTGTGAGGGGAAGTCGTCTTCGCAGGACCAGAGCCCCGGTCCCGGCCTCGGCAAGCGACCGTTTGTTCCACCGTCGAGTGGGCGAAGAAAATGAATCTAATTATTTTATTTCGTTTTTCTCCCGAAGCTTATCACTATTAAAATTTAAGAGGATTGTCCCTTCGGGAGAGCAGAGGAGGGGCAGAAAAAAAAAAGCAGTAAGTACAAGTATCACTCCCCGATGTCACAACATTTTTCTTTTCAATTCCGCAACTGACCTGATCGATATCAGCTGCCGCTCGGTTCCGGTTCATTCGTTCTGAAATAACTGCGGGGCTTTGGAAGTACTTAAACATCGTAATAAAGTACGTGGAAACAAAATGTGGAAGTTAGAGAAAGAAGTGTCTAATCAGATTATAAAATTCCCCATCTTTTGGTAAAGCAACGTAAACACCGTTTGGTAAGAAGTGGTGTTGGAAAATATTTTTCTCGTTGCAATTATTTGTATGTTAAATTCACTAAAACACAACACAGAAGATGATTCCAAATTACTACTTCCAGGAATTAATCCTCCCGATTCCGGCGAGAACACTGTCTGCGGCCCGTTTTATCAGCATCTTAAATCCTTTACTCAAGACACCCATCGAGCACAAATAATCCGCTCTTAACATACATTAAAGCAACATTTACATACTGCTCAATCTTTGCCTTCGGAAGGAACGCATTTCTTCCGAAAGCGCTTCCATATGCTAATACTTTTATCGCACCTCCGCTCACGGCCCATCTTCTCGCCCCGGCGGAAGATTACCCCGGTTCTAAGTCATTCGCCGAGATATTCACTTAAATACTTTCATTACACTCAAGCCCCGAAAATATGTTTGCCATTCACATTCACTTTTCATCTCCTACTGCCTCGGTTTCCACTCAGGGCGAAGATTTCCTCATTGTTTTTCAGAGGAAAGAGAGAGAGAGATGAAGGACGAGTGGCACATTTTCACATGTGCGTGTCTTAGCGCCGAAAGTGAGTCCCCCGCCCCCTCATTGTCACCCCCAACCAGAGATGGTTTATCTCACTGGAAGCCACCTCTCCCATCGTCATTGGCCTGGTTTTAGTCCTGAAGTCCTTTTTTCTTTCTTTCTCATCTCGGTGGTGGGAAGGAGAATGGAAAAATGTCCACACCAGGGTGGGTAATGTGACACCTGACACACACGTGCCGATCTTCTTCGAAAGGAAGCCTCGAGGTGTTGTTGGTTTGTGTGTTTGGGTCGGGTGACGAAAGCAGCACTTTCCAAATGACCACGACCTCGACGAGTTATTTATGGCCCGGTGTGAAGTGAGCGAAAAATTTCGAGGATCCAGGTGATGCACGTGTCATCGAGGAGATGTCCTCATCTCATGAAAAATTAGACACACTTTATAAGGACTGGTCGATGGATTCAGTTTCTTTTGAATTGATACAATAGGCTGTTAAAACTTGAAACATAGACATAAATAGACGCTAGTTGGTGTTCGAAAGATAAGATTTTGTTCTAAATACAGTTCACGAGCGAATGTTCCTGGTTGACCAAGCTTTACATACGATCTATTGCGTTCTAAATTGTTGTAGCGACTCTATTTTTCGTCCCCGGTGACGAGTCAATGCAAAAAAGACTTCTTCGTGTCAAACCCAATTCATCGCCTTCAAACTTTTTCGGTTGACCCAGACGCTTTTTTGTTTTCAACACTAAAATTACCACTTCTAAATCGTCCAAACCATTCCCTACAAAATTTATCCCATGATACAGAATCACCAAAAACTTCCACAAGCATTCGATGCGTGTCATCTGTACTTTTCTACCAATTGATACAGAAAATCATAACTCTCGGCAAATGGTGCTCATTTGCAACGAAACTCGAAATTTTCAACACAGTAAAATTGAGCTTGTTGTGCAAAACTCAACGACTTATTTGGTTGACAGATTTCGAAACTTTGCGATTCAGCAAAACTCAGCTGTCCCTATCTCGTGGAAACGGAACGAATTAAGATGCACACCCAAAAAAATAGCTAAAATGACTCAAATGAACGTAAAAAAAAATTAATGGACCGAATTTCTCTCAACGAAGCACTGCTGATTCGCAACAAAATTAACCCATTTTAGAATCATATGGTACTTGGCGATGGAAAGTGAGTTACGACAACGTCTAGCTAAAACGGCCTTCTCCTTCTCCTTCTCCTTCTCCTTCTCCTTCTCCTTCACCTTCTCCTTCTCCTTCTCCTTCTCCTTCTCCTTCTCCTTCTCCTTCTCCTTCTCCTTCTCCTTCTCCTTCTCCTTCTCCTTCTCCTTCTCCTTCTCCTTCTCCTTCTCCTTCTCCATAGCATCCTAAATTTCGTACTTGGTTTCTTTTTATTTTTGTAGTTTTGTAGTTTTGTAGTTTTGTAGTTTTGTAGTTTTGTAGTTTTGTAGTTTTGTAGTTTTGTAGTTTTGTAGTTTTGTAGTTTTGTAGTTTTGTAGTTTTGTAGTTTTGTAGTTTTGTAGTTTTGTAGTTTTGTAGTTTTGTAGTTTTGTAGTTTTGTAGTTTTGTAGTTTTGTAGTTTTGTAGTTTTGTAGTTTTGTAGTTTTGTAGTTTTGTAGTTTTGTAGTTTTGTAGTTTTGTAGTTTTGTAGTTTTGTAGTTTTGTAGTTTTGTAGTTTTGTAGTTTTGTAGTTTTGTAGTTTTGTAGTTTTGTAGTTTTGTAGTTTTGTAGTTTTGTAGTTTTGTAGTTTTGTAGTTTTGTAGTTTTGTAGTTTTGTAGTTTTGTAGTTTTGTAGTTTTGTAGTTTTGTAGTTTTGTAGTTTTGTAGTTTTGTAGTTTTGTAGTTTTGTAGTTTTGTAGTTTTGTAGTTTTGTAGTTTTGTAGTTTTGTAGTTTTGTAGTTTTGTAGTTTTGTAGTTTTGTAGTTTTGTAGTTTTGTAGTTTTGTAGTTTTGTAGTTTTGTAGTTTTGTAGTTTTGTAGTTTTGTAGTTTTGTAGTTTTGTAGTTTTGTAGTTTTGTAGTTTTGTAGTTTTGTAGTTTTGTAGTTTTGTAGTTTTGTAGTTTTGTAGTTTTGTAGTTTTGTAGTTTTGTAGTTTTGTAGTTTTGTAGTTTTGTAGTTTTGTAGTTTTGTAGTTTTGTAGTTTTGTAATTTTGTAGTTTTGTAGTTTTGTAGTTTTGTAGTTTTGTAGTTTTGTAGTTTTGTAGTTTTGTAGTTTTGTAGTTTTGTAGTTTTGTAGTTTTGTAGTTTTGTAGTTTTGTAATTTTGTAGTTTTGTAGTTTTGTAGTTTTGTAGTTTTGTAGTTTTGTAGTTTTGTAATTTTGTAGTTTTGTAGTTTTGTAGTTTTGTAGTTTTGTAGTTTTGTAATTTTGTAGTTTTGTAGTTTTGTAGTTTTGTAGTTTTGTAGTTTTGTAGTTTTGTAGTTTTGTAGTTTGTAGTTTTGTAGTTTTGTAGTTTTGCAGTTTTGTAGTTTTGTAGTTTTGTAGTTTTGTAGTTTTGTAGTTTTGTAGTTTTGTAGTTTTGTAGTTTTGTAGTTTTGTAGTTTTGTAATTTTGTAGTTTTGTAGTTTTGTAGTTTTGTAGTTTTGTAGTTTTGTAGTTTTGTAGTTTTATAGTTTTGTAGTTTTGTAGTTTTGTAGTTTTGTAGTTTTGTATTTCTGTAAAATTGTGGTGGATTTCGATCTAGAAGTGTTGACATAGTTGACGTAAGATTACGTAAGGTTATTTGTTGCATATTGATTGTGGATACGTTTGGAAAATTTCGTTGTTAATCTCTTTGATAATGATTTACCCTGATAAGGACGTTCAGTTTGATGGCCGGGTATTATTTGCTCATGCGATCGATGGCAGAAGCATGGTGATTAGTCGTTGAATGATGCATATCACTATAAAATATAAAACATTACGAAGTGGAATGAGATTTTCTGAAACCCACCCTCTGTGACTCTAAACGTGATGGCTCCTGTGTTACGTATGAATAAAATAATGGATAGTATGAGAGATGAATGGATTCCATTTTCGCTCGAAACCAACGGAACACGCGCGAAAGCAAATTTCGATTGGACTAAATACAATTACTACGAATTCATGGCAAAATGTATGGAAATCACTTTTTTTTGCATTATCCTCCACTTTTCCAATTCCTCATCATATAAGCCTTCCTTGAGCAAGTTTAACCCAACAAAATAGACAGCTCAAATCGGACGATCTGTTCTCGCCAGGAAATTCGATCCGCTATGATAGTCAATAAAAACACTTTAGCTGCTGCTTCTGGTGTAGCTCGTATAGTTATTTTGCTTTTGGTTTGTGGTAAAAACTGCTTCACGATTCGAAATATACTGAATTCTTCTCGCTATTAGGCCGCTCAATTTATTCAAAGACAAAGACTGAAGACTGTACACCTAGCGATGTATTCTCTCGATTGAATATATGAGTTGGCGAATCTTGAATCCTCTAGCATCAACAACTTAAACTAAACCACTGGTCTTCAGAAACATGTGATATGTGTGACGCAATTCAGCAGAAAATCAAGCACCTACGCATATTTCATTGCTTTTGGTCAATTGACCAATCAGAACGCGGGATTTTAGTTTAGATGATGCTTGACATTTCTGAATTGTTCGATAGTTGGTTTCATAAAATATATATTTTTATTCGATGGAATAATTTGTTATGGAGGGCTCGAATCGATTGATGCAAAAATTTCGTAAATCGAATAGAAAATGACAAGGCTATAAGCGTTCGAAATTGGACAATTTTCGCGATGCGGCCGATTTCCGTTTTTCAATTTACATCTCCAATATATTTTCGTAAGGCGTAATCCTACATCAAAAACAAAGTTCAATCATCTATATTCTGGAACACGATCGGATTTGAAACTTCGCAATCCCATCGAGATCGGCTTTTGCATTCTGCAATTCAATCGAGATTCAAAAACAATCGACATACGTTCAAAAGGGCAACATCGTCTTGACCAAAAACCAACATAATTCAACGTAAGTATTCGTGAAGCTATTCACTCTTTTCTATATTAACAGGCCCAAATATAGTTTTTAAATTGTTGAAATTTGAATGAAAATTATTACATGATATTGTTTAAATACTTTGAACGCTTAGTTCTCACCTTCACTTCACTATATTTCTATATTTTTCCTAGCATTTCCGCTGTACATCAATCGTATTAAATCATTATCAGATACAAGTTTTGTTCACGATTTTTCCATCACTTGTACAAAATGTGCTACTATATCGCATAGAATAGATGTTTGATACGAAGAAGTTAATTTTTATTTATAATATTTATTTAGCAAGTGTGTTTATTTCATTCGAAAATCCATTATCATTTTTGCTTCACAGAAATGCGACACGAAACACAATGTCGTCAATGTCGAATTGCTTGACAAGGGCTCACTTCTGCACAACCTGATTGAATATGACACGATCGGATTACAGAATGCTAATTTCAAGTTCGATTATATTTCGGAATTGGGGTGAATAACTCAAAAAGTATACCAAAACCATTTCTGCCGATCAACGAATCGAAATTATTTTATTTATCATAATTTCGATTTCAAAACTAAACACCAGTAAACTTTCGAATTAAAGACGGACAGAGGTGTTCTGAGTGTGATTTTAGTGGCAATATGTTTATCAGTCAAAGTTAACAGCAAATTAAATATACGTAAAAAAAACCACCAGACAGGTGGCTAGTGAGTACGTGATAATAATCCACACCTTATACTGTGTGATTCAACAAGGCAGCACTTTTACGACCGATAAAACTCAAAATGGCAACCCGAAAAGACATTCCATAAGCCGACCATTTATTGCAATCGTCTGCAGCCATAAAGCAAACGGTAATTAGTCAAGTATTAACCATCTTCAAATGTGGGGGCGGATATGGTGGAAGCTCCCACCGTAATCAATTTTCCTCCCAGTTAATGGCCAAAGACCGTATCTATCATCTTTGCGGCGGCCATTAAAAAGCCATAGTGACGAGAGCTCGAGACCAGCTTCTATCAATTCGCCAATTTAATGACGTGCGTGTCGTCACAAATTGGCACCAATTTAAAAGCCTTCCGCCTTCCGCCTTCCCGGTTCGTCAATTGCCTTGCCATTCGACACAGAGGAAGAATGAATGATGACAAGTCGTCATCGTTAAAATGGCACAACAAGCTCATCAACACGCCTCCCGTTGCTGCACCCAATCTGTCGGATTAGCTTCTCCATCCCGGGGAAAGGGGGATTTTAGAAGCAGCGGTTTTAAAACTATTATAAATTCGGTTGATGGCCTGTTGACAGACGACGAGACTCCGATGTTCAACAGGTGCGCTGATGAAGTCTCTGCTATTGAAAAGGCTCCGCTTGGAATGGTTGGCAATCCGTTTTGTTTGCATGTTCAGATTTTTTTGCCCCCTGTCGCCGTTGACATCATCACCCGGGAAGAATTGCATAATGACGGAACGAGAGTCCTTTCAGTGAGCGGCTCTTGTTTACGGACCTGACACTCGCCGATAGTAAAACGGGGGGAATAGAATAGCATCCCCGAGCAAACAGGAAGACCGGGATGGCTCGTTCGCTGCTTCTCTGCGGTTCCCCGAATGTCACGGACGATACGGCGAATGCTTACATGCCAATCAGTGCATGGTGTGACACCCGTATGACGCTTTGTATCCTATTGAACGGTCTTCGGTAGCGATAGAGGTGGACCGAAGGCAACAAAAAAAACACAAAACCCTTTTCATTCCGTCCAGAGATACATGGCCCTACAGGTGCCAATTAGACGGATTAAAAGATTTGTAGTCGAGGTGTGGCATGGTTCGGAACAACGGTAATGTTTTCCATCGTATTCCGAACGATGTGATTCACGGATGCTGGAGGAACAATATGTTTGTTTTCCGGACACGGTGTCTAAAATATTCATTAGTTAGAGCCAATATTGTCATTCCCAATGGCGGCGCAACCTCACCGGGCAATTCTTCGGCCTGCGGTATGACAAACCGATTACAAATGCAGGTCAGCTCGGGATAACCTTTCAATCAATGGTTGATGTACCTGAGTGCCTCAACGGAGGCGACTATCGGAGTTGTCACAACAACCCCTCTCCGAGCCACGGGAAGAAAAGCGAGCCGTCTATTTACATAACAAATCCGACACGACACGGATTGAACCGGGACCGACCGATGGCTGTCACGCTTTCCTGATAACCTAATCAGGATGTGTCAATATGAAAAGGAAGCGAACCTCCTGGTCCACTCCGAAAGTCAGCAAACGTCAAAACCTGTGGTGGTTTAATCAAAATTTGAATAATTCACAATCGTCATATTTTTCGGGTTTGTGGGGAGGGGCTGAGGACGAGAGAGCAAATGGACCGCTTGGCACTTTCTTCCCCTAAGGAGACGAATTATTCGTCTTCGTCTTCGTTCGTAAAGGCGTAAAAACCAATGTGGGGGATTATCCGAAGGGTTGAGTGATCGCCTTTGTTTCGTTTGACGCGCGGTGAAGGCGCGCTTTTTGACGGAAGAATTCTCCACACCGGACGAATGTTCCTTCCAGTCAGTGATGAAGAGCGTGGGAGGAAGGAGAACCGAATTTGAATATTTGATAACTCCTATTTACGACCGGATTCCACCGGTTGGACCAGGCCGGGGCTGAGATGTTAAGGGGTTTAAGCTCGATTCGAGTACAGTTCTTTTGTGATTTCGAGAGCATTCGGGCGAAATGTCTTTAAGATCACTCGCAGGGAAAAGGGTGAAAAATTGAAGAGATGTTCATTAGAGCTATCAATGGAAATTGGATTAGGCTGATGAAGTTGTTCGGGATGAGAGATGAGGAATTTCATCCCATTTGTGGTATCAATTTATTCGGAAATTCAGTGTAAAATGATAAATAGAGTACATTTGACCAACGTTTAGGAAGCATTCGCGGAATCTACGGTAAACTTATTTCAATTCCATCAAAATTGTTTGCGTTATTTGCGTCAATGTTTATGAGAACCAAGTTAAAATTTTGAGAAAATTTTCAACATTGTTTTGAGCGCAAAATATTTTTTTCGATTTTCCAATTTAAACAAAGCATTTTCAATTTCATATTTTGCATCGCAAACCATGAAATGCGTTGAATCATATTTACTACTTTTACGACATTTTTACACTAAGCGATATGGATACTCCATAACAATCTTTTGCAACATAGAAAATCATATTAATTCAATAAATAGTTTAACAACACGTTGAGCCTCATGTCGATGCCTAGGGACGGACGCTGAGTTTTTCGTTAGTAATATGTTGATTACTGGGACTCACAGTGACAAAATTAGGAAATATAACCAAAGTTGTTTATTTTCGGATATTCTATGATATAGGACTACTTTCTAATTGAATTTTGTGACTATTTTCTTTTCACACAAAAATATATTTGGGAGAGGGAACCGACACTGATATTGTGCAATTGCCTTTGACGCGGGTTGAATGGAAAGTGTAGCTTGAACAGTCCGGGGCTCAGCGTGTAAAAATATCATTGGAATAAGAACTTAAAATTTCTCATAAATTTGTTCACCTAGCATGGCGTTTGGCTAACATAGGGGTGTATTTCAATGTTTCGGGTGGAAAAACTGAAAGATTTTGAACGTTGATATCTCTTCAATTAACACGTTGAGCCCAGCGTCGGTCCCTAGGGGACGACGATGAGCTTTTCGATAGGAAAGTGCTGACTGACTGGGACTGACAGTCATAAAAAAAATAAAATAAAAATATATACGATTTGTTTTAGGATGTTTTACAAAATGTGACTACTTTCTAGTCGAAATGCTGACTATTTTCTATTTATACAATAAATATCTCTGGGAACTGCGACCGACACCGATATTGTGCAAACGCTTTTGATGCGCGCTGTATGGAAAGCACAGCAAGAAAAAAATCGAGGCTTAACGTGTTAATGGGTGGTTTTTGATTCCAAATATCTCATCACAAGGTACAGGTAAACTTCGATATAACGTACATTTCACTTTCAAAATTGTACGTTGTATCGAATTGTTCGTTATATCGAAGCATAATAAAGTACTCACAAACGTAGTCTATAATACATTATTGTGTTGCTGTTTTAGTAAAGTTAATGAATAACTTCAATCAGAAGACGAAGCCAGCCTTTCTCATGATGTTTCCCTTCGTACTGTTGATTAAAGTTTGATTCATTTAGAATCCAGAATCACAAAACCACCTGTATTTCGGGATTGATTGAAGGTACAAAACTTGTTTTAGCATCACAATACAGGTAATTCATTGTTCTATTAGGAAAAAAATATTGAAAAAAAACATTCCTTTACAATTTGGAAATGTGTACGTATATCGAGGGTACGTTATAACGAGGGTACGTTATATCGAAGATTCCCTGTACACAAATTAGGAGAAAATACCGCCACCTATGTTTGTGTCCGAGACACATATTGTGGAAATATTGGAATTTTAAGAGAAATAATTTGATGGTTTCGGTTTTTTTGTATCATATAGACTATGAACTTTATAGTTCATTCGTCTCTAGCCTTGAGAAAAGGTCTTTTGAATAACTTAGAGCTAGAAAGTTCATTCGTCTCTAGTATCTGAAATGACGATTTTCCCAGGCTCCTCAGCTTAGAAGTATGTGTTAGGGAAACATATTTCAGTCTGCACAAAGACAAGCGATTACAGAATTACTCACAGCTTGCTTATATTGGGTTGGGGAAAAAGAAATGTCGTATATTATCAATATATGGCAACACTTAAACATATCTTGTGTTGTACTTATCGCATCGGGTCATACTATACGGCTATTTAAAGACGACAATCTGTGCTACAAGTGTCGTTTTGACAGTATTGTGATTGTCCTTTTCAGACTCAAACGGAACGAACTCGACCCATTTTTGAAGAAGATGATGACTGGTGATGAAAAGTGGATCACGTACGACAACCTAAAGTGAAAAAAGTCGTGGTCGAAGCGCGGTGAGCCGACCCAAACCATCGCCAAGCCCGGATTGACGGCCAGGAAGGTTTTGCTGTGTGTTTGGTGGGATTGGAAGGGAATCATCCACTATGAGCTGCTTAACTATGGCCAGCCCCTCAACTCGGTTCTCTACTGTGAGCAGCTTGACCGTTTGAAGCAGGCGATTGACCAGAAGCGGACAGAAATGATCAATAGGAATGGTGTTGTTTTCCACCAGGACAACGCTCGGTCTCACACATCTTTGATGACCCGCCAGAAGCTACGGGAGCTCGGATGGGATGTCCTATTGCACCCTCCGTATAGTTCGGACCTGGCTCCAAGTGATTATCATCTCTTCCGGTTCATGCAAAATGCTCTTGGTGATACTAAGTTGGCCTCAAAAGAGACTTGCGAAAACTGGCTGTCTGAGTTTTTTGCAAATAAGGGGGGGGGGGGGGTGAGGTGCTGGTTTTTATAAGGGGGGATAATGAAGTTGCCTTCTAAATGGCAAACAAGTTTGCGAACAAAACGGCGCATATTTGACTTAAATTGGATAATTTTAAGTGTGTTAAATAAAGCGTCGAATTTCGATCAGAAATTCCCTAAATTTGCAAAGCGGATTCCACAGGCACCTTTGTTTTGATATCCATATTAGGGAAATACATTTCGTTGGGGACAAAAATACCCCTGAAAATAAAGGGTTTGTCACATCAAATTGCATCACGGAAAAAAGCTGTAGAAATTTAATTTTTAGGAATTATATCTTCAGCTTTCGCTTATAATCAGATAAGAGTGTATAGATCACGTTGGCCATGCTTCACTGTCAATTTTTCGTAAATTTGGAAAAATGTCGTCGAACGAAAAAGAGCGTCGTGAATTAATCCTGTGCATTCATTTCGAGAATCCGGAGTTGTCACATCGGGACATCGGTAAGATGCTGGGAATCGTCCAATCCACGGTCAGCAGAGTACTAAAACGATACTTCGAGAACCTAACCATCGACCGGAAGGTGAAGAACGGCAAAAATGGATGCTCCGTCAGTGAAAAAGATCACAAGCGCGTAGTTAGGCAGTCTAGACGTGATCCGAGAAGTTCGGTCCGGGATGTCGCCAATAAGCTGA
This sequence comes from Toxorhynchites rutilus septentrionalis, assembly GCF_029784135.1. NCBI lineage: Eukaryota > Metazoa > Arthropoda > Insecta > Diptera > Culicidae > Toxorhynchites > Toxorhynchites rutilus. The sequence continues at coordinate 14,961 of NW_026599920.1, forward strand.
ATTTGTCAAGTTCATTCGTCCAGCGGACCAAGCAGTGGGAGGGCCTGCGTACATACAAGGTTCAGAAGGTTCCTAACCGCGACGAAAGGCAAAACATGGTGGGGAAGACGCGAGCCCGGAAGCTGTACACCGAAATGCTGACGAAGCCGCATTGCCTGGTAATGGACGACGAAACCTACGTCAAAGTGGACTTTCGTCAGCTCCCGGGCATGTTGTTCTTCTCCGCAAAGGACAAATTCAGCGTTCCGGAGGAGATTCGCAAGCAGAAAATATCCAAGTTTGCCAAAAAGTACATGGTGTGGCAAGCGATCTGCTCTTGCGGAAAGCGGAGCGCCCCCTTCGTGATGACCGGCACGGTAAACGGCAGGTTTACCTTAAGGAGTGCCTACAGAAGCGCTTACTACCACTATTGAAGCAGCACGACGGCCCGACCATCTTCTGGCCGGATCTCGCTTCGTGCCACTATTCAAAGGACGTGTTGGAGTGGTACGAAGCCAACGGGGTCACCTTCGCGCCAAAGGAAATGAACCCGCCCAACGCGCCGGAGTTTCGCCCAATAGAGAAATATTGGGCGATTATGAAGCAGGCCCTCCGGAAGAACCCAAAAGTTGTCAAATCGGAGGCGGACTTTAAGAGAAAATGGATTTCTGTTAAAAAAAATACAACCTG
>NW_026599921.1:0-15627 GCF_029784135.1 Toxorhynchites rutilus septentrionalis
AGAGGAATATGTAAGGAGATTGAGACAATATTAGTGATTACACTAAATTGTATATTCATACTTTCACTTGGTCTACTGGTCATAGGAAGGAAACCGATTACTCGCAAAAGAAAAAGAATATGAGGATAAAAAGACTATCAGAACGATAGATTTAATTAAAACGTAGATTTGGGACATGTAATCAAGCACTAACCGAGCCAACACATCTCTCACAGAGTTGTCTTCTTCGGGCATTAACACGTTGAGCCCCACGTCAGTCCCTAGGAACCGACGAAATGCTTTTTGGTAGGAAAACGCTGACTGACTGGGACTGATAAGAAATAAGAAAATAAAACTTTATATGGTTTGTTTTCGGATGTTTTACAAAATGTGACTATTTCCTAGTCGAATTTATAATTATTTTCCATTATATAATAAGTTTATTTGGAAGCTGGAACTAACATTGACATTGTGCAAACGCTCTTGATACGGGCTGAATGGAAAGCGCAGCAAGAAAAATTAGGGACTCAACGTGTTGAGAGAGTTTTCTAGGTTCGATTTGGCTACAATACATACCTCGCACGACCAACAACATGCTCAATGTTATGATAACCTTGTCCACAAGCGCAGAGATTGCTGTAAACAAGGTTGACACGAAAGAGCAGCACGTCTAACGTACAGTGAGTGGACATGATTCGAGAGAAGGTGTGAATAAAATCCTGACTCAAGTCCAGATTTTTGAATCAAGGTTTGATAGTAACCTTAGGAATAATTGAATGAACTGATCGGCCCACTTCATCGTCGTGCCATTAGCGCTGCCGGTTAGTGATGGTATTTTTTACGGGATGAATTCATTGAAGGCAAATAGACGTTCATAAGTGTCGCCTTCAATCATATCTACCTTTGCTATTGGGTCAGCCCTTTTATTAACCGGAATTTAGTAACGTGAAAGTAACCAGACAGAGGTGCTGACATAACAGCGTCTGGATAAAGCACTCAACATTTTCTGTATCTTCTCAATGAAGCGCGTCGAGTGCTTGTCCGGCCTCACCGACTTGCTCTTATAACAAATCATGGGATTTGGTACAAAAAGCCGCACAAGTGGCCTCATTTAGTATTCCATGACCTAGTCAGAGAGAGAGGAACCATCCTACTTCTACGTCATAGGAAGGGATGTAGACTCGATACTCCACCGTAAAGTGATCATCAGAAGCTTGTTCTGCTTGTTCGGTCTAACATTACAAATTCCCATTGCGGAGGGATATCTTATGACATCTGTGTCAGGAATTGAATCGGAGCTTTACCATTCGATTTGGACCGAAAAAAAAAGCATTATTCGGCGTAATGCGTAAAACAGTAGGGGGGAAGGGTGTTAGGGTAGAGGTTTGTATTTTTTTACAGGGGGGGGTCTTCCGATGTAAGAACGCTTTCAGGTGTTTTTTTCGGTTTTTTGTAAGTTCTACATTTGTAGAATGCTTTAAAAAACAATGAAAATATTTTTCTCTCGAAGCGGTTTAGATCCATCTTCCTACTTTATTTCTGGAAGGGTTTTGTTGGTTGAAATTAATTCAAAGGCAACAGCTGTAAGCATCAAATGAAGAAGAAAGGATGCATTTCATTATCAATAATTCTTGATATTTACTTATTATGTTAATACTTTTTTGTTTTTCCAGGTCTAGATACCTCGGGGCCTTTTTGGAGATAGTAATCAACGGTGTCATGCATTCATCAATGTTTCAATGACGGATTGTTTATGGACGCTGTCAACAAGGCTGCTGGGTTTCAAGTCAGCTATGTCAGACTGCTTTAGAGAAACGTTGGTAAATCATATTTTTCATTGTGAATATACATAGAAAAAATATATGAAATCGTGTAAAATACAAATTTCTACATCAAATATGTGGCTTGTTAGGAACAAACTTTTCATTAATTAATATTTTCATTAATATCATTAATTTCATCGTGTAATTATATTGACTCTCACCGCACCACGAACGTATGTCTTGCGTATGGTTGCCTTGCGCACTTCACTTCTTTGCGGTATAGATTACGCACAATACAAACATTACAGGAGGGTTATGTCTGAGACACGACCGCATAATTGATGTAGGACTATGTTAGGTTATTTGCTTCATACTGATTTTTGATATATTTGACAAATTAGATTATTAAATTCATTCATAATTTTGTGGCCCTGAAAAGATGAGTCATTGGATGGTGTATAACACGATAAAAGATGCCGAAGTGAAATGAGATATGCTTCTGTGGTTCTAGACGAGATGGCTCCCGCGTTCTATGTGAATAAAATAATAGAAAAATATATTCTCCAGATTCTCCATCCCCATTTTCGTATTAAACCAACGGAACACGATGTAGAATACGCCAACGCAAATTACTATTACGATCTCACGGCAGAGTAAATAGGAAATCACTTTTTCCAAATTTCCTACACTTTCACCAGGATGAAGGTGAATCTCTCATTCACGTTCACGCGAAATTCAGGAAAATTCAATCATATTCTACGACTCAGCTCGCCGTCGCTCTGAGTATCGATTGCAATACAAGTTTGTAGAAACTGTATCGACTTTTCCAGTTGAAGGAAAAGTGTATGCTCTTTTTTTTTTGATTTTCGTGTTATGATTTGAGGACTGAAACAGAGAATATAAAATTATTTGCTGTCTATTCGCTCTGGTATTTTTTCCGAGAACTCTATCCGCGGCTAGCAATTTCCATCTCCGTATCAAAAACCCCAGATGAAGATTAAATTCGCGTTAGTTAGCTGTTAGACCGCGAATTTTATATATATTTATCTAATGGCTCATGGTTCACTATGGGGTGGGCCTTGCGATGAAGATTTTTATTCTCTTCGCAGACAGAACATGATGATAATGTATTGAATTTAGAATTATGAAAAGGCCAATTTGGAAAAACTCTCCGAGTTTGAAGCCTTTTGCAAAAATGAAAGTAACAACTTCAACTGAACTTTCGACCTTCAAAAACATGTTGGAAGAGCAACTACGAGATCAAACGACCAATCAGAGCGCGGGATTTTCGTTTGGATAATGCTTGACATTTTTTTCAATTGTTCGATGGTTGGTTTCGTGAAATATATAATTTTCTTCATTGTATTGTTATGGAGTGCCCAAATCGATTGATGCAAAAATCTCGTAAATCCATCAGGAAATGGCTGTGCCATAAGCGTTCGAAATTGGGCAATTTTGGCGATGCGACCGATTTCCGTTTTTTAATTTGCATCCCCAATCTGTTCTGGAAAAACCTAATCCTACATAAAAAAAATATTTGAGCGAAAAATATCACCTCACCAGCCACCAAGCTCATAACTACATTTTTTATAACGTTAACTGAGGCGCAAACAACTATACGTTCGACGGCTTCTAGCTATCGACGAGAGAAGCTTTTTATCTCATTCGAAACCAAAAAAAAAAGTGTCCTAGACACGAACGCATTGTTGACATAAGACTACGAATTTATTTTATTAAATTCTGTCTCTTCGGATAGTATTTAAGAATGAAACGAAATTTGAGAATTATCTCTTTAGTTGCCTTTCATCACCGCAAGAGCAGCACGTTGATTATCAGCAAGTATATACAGTAAAACCAGTTTTTTTGCGGTTTTTTTGTTCGATTGTTTTTTGTGCGATTTTTTTGTGTGGTTTTCTGTTCATGTGCGGTTTCTTTTGTGCGATTTTTTTGTGCGGTATATGAGAAAAAGCGTATTTGACGAAGTTATCTTCCATTTAGTTTTTTTCAATGGTTTATGTGCATTTCAGTGCGAAAAAAGCATATTTGCGTGTCAATTATCCACTTCTGAAATCATTCCCCTCCTCCTATCAAATGCCCGTTTTTGCATGACATGATTTCTAACAGCAACACGTTTCGACATGCAACTAACAGGGAAACAAAAGGAAATTGAATGGTGAACGGTGTGGGTTTGAGTTATTTTCTTGCGGGGAAACTTTTTTTATGCGGTCCCTATCTACCGCACAAAAAAAGTTTTTTTTTCAAAATGTGTACCGAACACGATTTTTTAAAGCTACTGGTGAAGTTTTGCACGATTTTTTTTTGTGCGGTCCCTATCCCCTGCACAAAAAATGATTTGCCTGTACAGCATTTCAACAACCGCTTGGGGAAGTGCTTCATTTCGCTTCGGTTGGTTGCCCACTCATTAAGGCCGGGACATGGGTAAAATAATGGTTTGATAGATGTTTTTTTTGTCCAATATAGAGGCTACAAAAACTACAAAATACATTCGCCTCTAGCCTTGAAAAAAGCCTATCACCAGATCAATCCATGGAGAATCCATTGTAGCTACGATTGCTTCTTCTTCTGGTTTCTTCTGTATGTATTAAGAGAGAATCTAATTAATTGGATTTACACACGATTTTAGCTATTTTAATTTTGAAAAAAAACCTATAATTTGCATGCAAATCAATTATTTGATTAACTACGAATTAATTCACCAGAGAATTATTTTTCCTTAATATGCATGCTTCTAGAAAGACGTTATCCTGCGTCAAAAATCACGGCAAAGTTGATCACAAGTCAAGGTTATCGCAAATCAGTGTACTCGGAATTCTTGCCATTAAGTCAGACGGAGAGCAAATTGATATCTTTAACAGATTCTGACCCAAAAGCACGAATTATCGGTACATTGTTTTCTATTAATTATTATGCCTTCTGTTTGACTCTTCATGGGTATCCGCCCGGAGTCTGCACGACATCCGTTCTATCCGAACATTAGAAATCGGTGGCCGAAATCGCATTAAAACTTCCAGCTGGTAGCCCAAAATAGTGAACTTTCCCGAAGCCATTAGCATAAATTTTCATCTATGGCTTGTAAAATTAGTGTTGGCTTTTTTTCAGCATTTAACTCTATTAGCTCGCTATTTCCGCACCGAACACAGAACGGGAAGCTCTGAAACTCTAAAAACCAAACCAAACTGAACCAACTCAACGGAAGCCGCCCACGCTTCCTATCTATCGCTGGTTGGCTTATCTGCGCTCGGTATTTGCGTCCTCACGGAGGGTTGGCCCGAGCAAGCGAGAAAAACTTTGCTCGCTGCAATTTATTTTCAATTAATTATGTTTTGCTGATGATGGATTGAGTTTCATTAGAAAGAATTTAATAAATACACAAAACATCAGTCGACGCGGCGATGTTTCGTGTATTTACGCGTTGAAGCGCTTGCAAGGACAGAGTATCTCCATAAAAGATGAGCGGGATGATTAATTTGAAGTTTCCAACATTCGCGTCACGGTCATAAACGGTTGGAAAGTACACCGCAAATCTCGTCGGTGTTAACTCCCCGCGCGCCAGACAGATTCAGTCCGCTTTGGGTGCGGTCATTTTCGACCCTGACGCAACGGTCGATGTCATCGCGATGCAGCCGGTCGCCTCCCGGTTAATGCCGAAACGAGGAGTTCCCGCCGCCATTAGAAGTAATTACTTGCATTTTTATGGGGGTGAAAAGTTTCGTGACTGCTGAATTAGGGTTAGGGAGCTTAAATGGGATTTTCCAGGCGTCCGTTACGGAAAGTTTTCTCCGTCACGAGATGGAGGTCCGATGAAACAACAAATCATTTTCGTGCTGTTGATTAGTGGCGAGCGAGGATGGAACTTCGGGGCGGGAGGCGGAGTGCTAAGCGGCAAATAGCAATAGCGAAAGTAAGATGGAATGTGATTAAATTTTGATAACATTGTGGTTTAGTTTCCCCATCTGTATGGCAGACGGGGTTGCGGAGACGGTCGGCTGGCCGGCGGTGAAGGGTTGTAAAATGGAATTTATTGAGTCAGGGAAATGCTGATGATTAGCAGCTCGGTTTGGTGGAATTTGCTCCCGTTTTTATTTGGTTCCGGGCGGGGCAATAAATGATTTTTATACTCCAATTATGAAGGAAGCAGAATGAATATATAGCAAACATAAGATTGTCGTAAAATTAATCCATCGTTTCAATCGCTTTAGAGACACTTTGTGTTTGCCAGAGCCACAAGTTGCAACTTCCGACGGACAACTAGAGATGTTAAATGTTTTACCAAATTAACAAATTAACAAATTAACAAATTGACAAATTGACAAATTAACAAATTAACAAATTAACAAATTAACAAATTAACAAATTAACAAATTAACAAATTAACAAATTAACAAATTAACAAATTAACAAATTAACAAATTAACAAATTAACAAATTAACAAATTAACAAATTAACAAATTAACAAATTAACAAATTAACAAATTAACAAATTAACAAATTAACAAATTAACAAATTAACAAATTAACAAATTAACAAATTAACAAATTAACAAATTAGCAAATTAACAAATTAACAAATTAACAAATTAACAAATTAACAAATTAACAAATTAACAAATTAACAAATTAACAAATTAACAAATTAACAAATTAACAAATTAACAAATTAACAAATTAACAAATTAACAAATTAACAAATTAACAAATTAACAAATTAACAAATTAACAAATTAACAAATTAACAAATTAACAAATTAACAAATTAACAAATTAACAAATTAACAAATTAACAAATTAACAAATTAACAAATTAACAAATTAACAAATTAACAAATTAACAAATTAACAAATTAACAAATTAACAAATTAACAAATTAACAAATTAACAAATTAACAAATTAACAAATTAACAAATTAACAAATTAACAAATTAACAAATTAACAAATTAACAAATTAACAAATTAACAAATTAACAAATTAACAAATTAACAAATTAACAAATTAACAAATTAACAAATTAACAAATTAACAAATTAACAAATTAACAAATTAACAAATTAACAAATTAACAAATTAACAAATTAACAAATTAACAAATTAACAAATTAACAAATTAACAAATTAACAAATTAACAAATTAACAAATTAACAAATTAACAAATTAACAAATTAACAAATTAACAAATTAACAAATTAACAAATTAACAAATTAACAAATTAACAAATTAACAAATTAACAAATTAACAAATTAACAAATTAACAAATTAACAAATTAACAAATTAACAAATTAACAAATTAACAAATTAACAAATTAACAAATTAACAAATTAACAAATTAACAAATTAACAAATTAACAAATTAACAAATTAACAAATTAACAAATTAACAAATTAACAAATTAACAAATTAACAAATTAACAAATTAACAAATTAACAAATTAACAAATTAACAAATTAACAAATTAACAAATTAACAAATTAACAAATTAACAAATTAACAAATTAACAAATTAACAAATTAACAAATTAACAAATTAACAAATTAACAAATTAACAAATTAACAAATTAACAAATTAACAAATTAACAAATTAACAAATTAACAAATTAACAAATTAACAAATTAACAAATTAACAAATTAACAAATTAACAAATTAACAAATTAACAAATTAACAAATTAACAAATTAACAAATTAACAAATTAACAAATTAACAAATTAACAAATTAACAAATTAACAAATTAACAAATTAACAAATTAACAAATTAACAAATTAACAAATTAACAAATTAACAAATTAACAAATTAACAAATTAACAAATTAACAAATTAACAAATTAACAAATTAACAAATTAACAAATTAACAAATTAACAAATTAACAAATTAACAAATTAACAAATTAACAAATTAACAAATTAACAAATTAACAAATTAACAAATTAACAAATTAACAAATTAACAAATTAACAAATTAACAAATTAACAAATTAACAAATTAACAAATTAACAAATTAACAAATTAACAAATTAACAAATTAACAAATTAACAAATTAACAAATTAACAAATTAACAAATTAACAAATTAACAAATTAACAAATTAACAAATTAACAAATTAACAAATTAACAAATTAACAAATTAACAAATTAACAAATTAACAAATTAACAAATTAACAAATTAACAAATTAACAAATTAACAAATTAACAAATTAACAAATTAACAAATTAACAAATTAACAAATTAACAAATTAACAAATTAACAAATTAACAAATTAACAAATTAACAAATTAACAAATTAACAAATTAACAAATTAACAAATTAACAAATTAACAAATTAACAAATTAACAAATTAACAAATTAACAAATTAACAAATTAACAAATTAACAAATTAACAAATTAACAAATTAACAAATTAACAAATTAACAAATTAACAAATTAACAAATTAACAAATTAACAAATTAACAAATTAACAAATTAACAAATTAACAAATTAACAAATTAACAAATTAACAAATTAACAAATTAACAAATTAACAAATTAACAAATTAACAAATTAACAAATTAACAAATTAACAAATTAACAAATTAACAAATTAACAAATTAACAAATTAACAAATTAACAAATTAACAAATTAACAAATTAACAAATTAACAAATTAACAAATTAACAAATTAACAAATTAACAAATTAACAAATTAACAAATTAACAAATTAACAAATTAACAAATTAACAAATTAACAAATTAACAAATTAACAAATTAACAAATTAACAAATTAACAAATTAACAAATTAACAAATTAACAAATTAACAAATTAACAAATTAACAAATTAACAAATTAACAAATTAACAAATTAACAAATTAACAAATTAACAAATTAACAAATTAACAAATTAACAAATTAACAAATTAACAAATTAACAAATTAACAAATTAACAAATTAACAAATTAACAAATTAACAAATTAACAAATTAACAAATTAACAAATTAACAAATTAACAAATTAACAAATTAACAAATTAACAAATTAACAAATTAACAAATTAACAAATTAACAAATTAACAAATTAACAAATTAACAAATTAACAAATTAACAAATTAACAAATTAACAAATAATTCAAGATTCGAATTAATTCATCAATAGTTGAACGATAAGCGCTCAAAATTGGAGGGTTTTTGTGACGCAATCGATAATTATATATTTTAATTGTACCCTAAATATTTTCCCAAAAGACGTAATTTTACGAGGAAAACGAATATAAAAAGATCTGAGAACAAAAAACTAATATCCAAACGTTAGAAAATCTCAAATGCAAATGAATCATTTGTTTAAGAAACCCCATAAGTCCATTTGACGCACTTGCGAGAAAACGACCAAAAACTGTTTTTCACCAAATTTTGACCTGGTCCTCCTATTTGTTGGTATCAGGTTCGGGTATTACACCCAAAGCATATAATGTGAAACCACTTTTTCTTCAATATAACAGTTTAAGCTCAAAATATAACGTTTTAAAGTTGATGGACTTAGGGGGTTTCTAAAAAAAAACGAGAAATCAGTGGTTAATTTAGAAGTGATGCAATTCAATTTTATGTACTTTTAATGTACATACTGCTCATACCAAGTTCTTACTTGGGGCTGTGTATCATCATCAGAAGAAATTTCGATTAAGATGAGTTGCGCATGCTTCTTACGGCATCGGTAAACAATGAATGAAATTTTATATGAAACCCGACGAACTTCGTCCCGCCCAAAATAGATTTTTTGATTTGAATACTTTCAAACATCCACGTTTTCTTACTAAGTGAACTTTAGTGAGTCCAATCACTGAACACTTCATTGATTGATTACCCTTTGCCCCTTCACAATTGTATAGTACTTCTACAAAAATTCGTCCTTATAATATAAAATTATTTTCAGACACAATTCTCGTTCAAGATTCTTCAAGCATTTGTAAATAAGGACCGTATCGTTAATTATGGGTACGCTCAAAACACAGCTTTATTTCAAATATTGCATTTATTTTTCAGTTCTGATATCAAAATATTGTATCTTATGAATGAAAGAAAGGAGTAACAGTAAAAAATAATCAAGATTCTGATTTTCGCGCCAATGATCGCACCTGCTTCTTGATGTCCCTCATTAGGTTCTGGACAACCGTCTCATCGACTTGTTTGCTCACATTTATCCAATCCTTTTTGAACTGCTCAAGGTCATCGGCTGCCTTGTCCTTCTTCCGCAGTCGTCCCTTCATCAAAGCCCAAAATTTTTCAATAGGTCTTATTTGCGGACAATTTGGAGGATTCATCTCCTTTTCCACAAAATCGACATTATTCTCGCGATACCAATCCAAGGTCAAACGTGCATAGTGGCATGATGCCAAATCAGGCCAAAATAGTGTCGGACCAGTGTGCTTTCGGATGAGCGGTAACACACGCTTTTGGAGACATTCTTTCCGGTAAATTTCACCATTCATATTCCCGAGAGTGAAGAAAGGAGATGATTTCATGCCACATTGACAAACAGCTTGCCAAACCAGCACTTTCTTACCGAATTTTTCGCAAAAAATTGACTTCTCCGCGTTCGGGACATCTGTTCCTTGCTTTACAGTGTAAAACTGTGCCCCAGGAAGAGTTTTGTAGTCCAGTTTGACGTAGGTTTCATCATCCATGACGATGCACAGTTCGCGTTTGCTTAAAATCCCATCGTAAAGCTTACGGGCACGGGTTTTCACGGAACTTGCCTGAATTTGGCTGCGTTTGGGACATTTTTGCTTTCTATATGCCTTCAGTGAGTTACGTTCTTTGGCACGTTGAACCATACCGATTGATGTTCCACACTTTTTTGCGCAATCCCGTATCGATAATTCCTTTTTTCTTTCAAATTGCCTGCAAATCTTTTTATCCAAGTTTGGCTTGGATGGCCCAGGTTTTCTGCCGCGACCGGGTAGATCCTTCAATGTATTATACATACCAAATCGCTTGATAGCGTTTTGGACCGCATGGACGCTTACTCCTTCCGCCTTCGCCAATTTTCTCATTGATATTCCTGTTTCGGAGCAGTATCTGGTCACAATGGATTTTCGTTTTTCTTCTGTTAGCCCTCTCATGATTGCACTTTTAGGAAAAAACGATCTTTTAACAATGCTAACTGAACGCTAACTGTGTCAACAACAGGAGAAAAATAAACAGCTGTCGAAACAAGCTATAGTCTTTTTCAGACGGAGACTCTAAGGCGTACCCATAAATAACGATACGGTCCTTAACATGTTTCTCCGTTGCATGGAATACATGTTTGATACAGAGAATATAACAACATAAAGACAGCTCAAATCGGACCATTCCTTCCTCGGGTTTAGGGCACACCAACACATTTGGCCTTCCATTTTTGTTTATATAGATAGAAGATATAGGAATGCGTTATTCCGTCTGAAAATCCTTTTCCACTTTCAAACAAAAATCAGTTTCGTTAGCGCCAACATCAAATGGACTAACAACGCTTAGCTAATTGTAGAACATATGGGAATTCAATTTTCCGAATTTTCCGATTTTTCTCTCCGCTATATTGATCTACGGGAAGAGACGAATACAACGAAATATAGATGACTCAAATTGAACCATTCTTTCCTCGGGTTTTGCGCTTACCAACAATTTTGGCCTTCCATTTTTATTTATAGAATATAAGATATGGAAATGCGTTAATTCGCCTGAAAATCCATTTCCACTTACGAACAAAGATCAATTTCAATAGCGTAAATATCGAATGGACTAACAACGTTTATTGTTATGGGAATTAAATTTTCCGAATTTCCTTCCTTCAGGATTTTCCGATTTTTCTCTCCACTATATTGATCTACGGGAAGAGACGAATACAACAAAATACAGGAGGCTAAAATCGGACCATCCCTTCTTCGGGTTTTCCGCTTACCAACAGATTTTGCCTTACATTTTTATTTATATAGATTATGTTTCAAACCCCAATTAAAGGGGATTCGTAGGACTAACTTTTTCTGGAATTTTGATAGTCGATGAAGGTTTTTTTTTCTTCTCTATTATAGTGATTTTCAACACATTTCGGCTGGTTCGTCACTTTTGCTTCCATTTTCGGAAGAATGTCGGGAGTGAGAATTGAATTCGTGATCTCTGCGTGAGAGGTATGGATGTTACCACTACGCCAGATCGCCTCCACTCGATGTAGGTATCCTCAAGGACTCAAAATTTGCCAATTGATAATAAAATTTTGATACAAGTGGCGTTTATGGGGTTTCTCAAACAAACGATTCAAATATCTAAAAGTATAATAATTAAAGTCAAAAGATCCGAAAATGGGAAATCCAATCCACTAAAATTTAAAAATACTCGAAAAACGAAAATCCTAAAATCCTAAATCTAAAAACCATAACATTCTAAAACTCAAAAATGTAGAATCTTAAGTCTAAAAATTCAAAAAATCTACAAATCTACAATCAGAAAATCTAAAATACGCGTATCAATCGATAACGGATCGGCTGAGTTGAACAGCCTGTATATTGTTGAGTTCGTATATACCCAAGAAGTGTTTGTATGATGCGAAAAACTGGAGAAAATATGGAAAATTCATCTACTTATTATTATGTAACACGTACCGCGTTTTTTTAACGTAGGACTACGTCCAACCTTTCAATAACATTCAATGTAATATCTCGTCAATTGATGCATGTCTTTTGAATTCAAATACCCAGGTTAATGTGACATAATATGACCAGGATTTTCGTTACCTTAGACATATGGTCGGTGTTAAGTCAGAGCGGACCAAGTCGCAAAATTGAAAACTTCGAGTTATTGTTTACATTAGGTTGAACATTTTGTTCCACATTCCACATTTACCAGATTTGGAAAATCACGCGTACAGCGGGAATAACTCATCGAAATTTTTTTGAACGCTCATTGAAAACTCATTATAGCACCAAACATCAAACTCGTTTTTCTCGAAATGTCACATGGTCCGGTCTGACTTAACACCGACCATATATTGTGAGAATAGTTGAATGAGTAATCACCGTAAGGAATAGAATAGGTATTTTTTTATACTACTCGCCGCTCACATTCTCCCGCAAAATTCTTGCAAGCTATTCGGGAATTAGCTAACACGATTTAGTTTCACTTTTCGATGCAATGTTGTATTGAACAAAAGGTATAGATTTTTCGCTCTTTGGTTTTGGGTTCTAGACTTAGAGGCGAATGAACTGAAAGGTTTAAAACTCTATAACTCAACGAAGATTCAGCGAACAGCCAATACCATATGTTAAAAGTGAGAATTGATTTGGAAATACTGCTGCTGTGCCGATTGCTCGCGCCGCTCAGTAGAATTATTCTGAGTAATTAAATATGCGTTTGTTGAATAGAAAAAAAAAAGTAGAAAAAGGGGCTGTGCTATACATTATGTTTCTCTTCTGAGTCGATTTTGCACATATGACGTTGAGAGGTATGAATTACCTGCTCTTTACTTTAAATTTTTAGCAGCAATTACTATTCGACAGTCATCCAGTTAACAACCAGTGATTGAGGCGAATGAATTGCAAAATCTTTAAAGCTCTACAATTTGACTCTCTCTCTCATTCTCTTTCTCTTACTCCACGCACAAGTCCTGTTATCATTTGAAATATTCCAACAAATGAAAATAAAACAATATATATAAATTGAGAGTTCTTGGTGTAGTCACAAGGTTTTTCACTAGTCTCCAACGCCCGTCGTTTTTGATAATAGGGTTAAACCTTGAACTGAAATTGTGTTTGATAATCATCGCAAATTCATCGATTGATTGATTTCATTTCAATCATTTCAATCATAAACTCCAAAGTCCATAGAATATTAATCAATGAATGGCTCTGGGATCGTTAGATAAGAAAGATAAGTTAGATAAGAAAAACTTTCATATTAAATGTTCTTATTATTCATATATTTATATCAATTTTGAGTTCGCTGGGTCTGCTAGTGAATTGATTAAATAAAAAAAAACATAAAACACACGAATAGAGAACCAAAAAACTTGAATCAAAAAAATCTAGAATCTGAAAAAATAAAATACGAAAGTTTTAAATCAAAAAATCTAAATCCTTCTGGTATTATTTTTGACGCAGGACTACGGAAAGGTTTTTGAAATTCTAGAATTAACTATTTAGTAAAAGTTGACCTCGAAAAGGACCGATGTTTTGTGTGGTTTCGTTGAATGAGTAGAAAATGGTTGATGCATAATTAATTATTACCTCGTTAGTGACAGTACTGCGCTAAGTAAGCAACGTGAATGTTTTCTCGTTTTTATATATAAAACAAAAATTCTGTTTGTACGTAGAGGAGATGTGTCTAAAACGCGCCTGCCAGGCAATTTGACCCACCTGATTTTCTCGTAAACCAGCAAGAATAGAAATGCAATGGATATAGGCAAACGTGCTAGTCAATGATAGAATCCTACCATGAAAATTTTACATTTGTAACATGCTTTAAAAGATAAGAAAAATAATTTTCTTTGGAAGCGATTTTTGATGTAATTTATTACATCATTTCTATATGTTTTTTTGCTTGAATCCGATTCAAAGGCGATAACTGTGGATCATATCTATTGAGTCGAGTTCCCAGTGAATATCTCAGATGAAGAAAATAGTAAGAAAGGATTCTTTCCTTTCTCAATTTGTATTTTCCGCATCAGCTTACCATCGGGCAGTATGGCATACCCTCGATCGGGGAAATTTGCTCGCTTTCGGCCGTAAACATTCTCACGAGAGAAATAGCTTGTATGCGAGGGATGCCAGATGATTTTTTCAAATATCATTGCATGGTACGAATAAATGTCTTCAAATGTAATCATAATGAACAAAAACGCAAAACCATCACGATATTTCTAAATCATGTTCGATAAATCACACAAACAATTGTTTTCACATACTTTGAAATGACCTCAGTATGTTTTCACAAAATTAAATGTCTTGACAACGAAACATGTCTTCACATCTGGCATCTATATTATGTGCTCAGAGAATGCAGGAAAACAAGAGCGCGAACTGGAGAATTAATGTACAAATACTGGGAGAACACACACGCTCACCGGAGGAACGGTTTCTTCTCTTCGCTGGTGGGCATGGAGGAAATAGATTGATCGAATCTCTCATTCATACAAACTGTTTCTCTGAGCTTTATAGTCTCTGAGAGAAACAACTCATGGGTATATTATACTTCTGCTGGGCCATTTAACACCGTATGATTGGAAATTTAGAATTTGAGCGCCTTACAAAATAAAATTCGTAGCACTTTTGTTATTC
This sequence comes from Toxorhynchites rutilus septentrionalis, assembly GCF_029784135.1. Classification (NCBI taxonomy): domain Eukaryota; kingdom Metazoa; phylum Arthropoda; class Insecta; order Diptera; family Culicidae; genus Toxorhynchites; species Toxorhynchites rutilus. Next base: position 15,073 of record NW_026599921.1, read on the forward strand.
AGTATCTAAAATACAGAACGAGTACAGATGACTAAGGGTTAACTAATGTACGTACTACGTACTCAGACATTGAATCAGATTGTACATTCTGTCGAATATGAGAATCTTTTTCTGATCAGTTTCACATCAATGCGCAGAGATTGGGAACTGTGTTCGTTAGCCAAGGTCCAGGACACCTTAAAGGATTCATTAGTTTTCTTGCAATGAAGTGTACATGTCCTGGATACTTTACTTGGAGGGGAAAATCAACCGAAACCTTCAACAAGATAAGGGTCGCCAACAATTAAAACACGATACGAACATTCGGAGGCCATTTCTAGTCGCAACCCAATTTGTGAAAATGCTTGCGAGTAGCACAAGCTTCCATACAATTACCCATAACCAAGAGTTCCCTCAGGTCTCGTGAAAGTATGTATGTATTCTTTTTGTATATCCATTGCTACTTTTATGCGCTGTTTACGGCTGATCCTAATAATATAATAATAACAGTTTCGCCTAATAACTAGATACCTGCGTGTGTCATGTACCAAAGAGCCATCAATTTCGTTTCAGCCT
>NW_026599922.1:0-15596 GCF_029784135.1 Toxorhynchites rutilus septentrionalis
TTTTTATTGTATAAATTCAAAAATGAAAAAAAGTATCAACAAAAGTTCAACGATAATGTAAGAAAAATGTACACCCCTAATGCCAACGCTTGCCGATTTGGTAAATACAATGTTGGACAATGGTGTAAATCGTACACAGGAGGTTGAAGGAATGATAAATGGAACAACAGAAAAATAAACTTCTACTTGCCGCTGCTGTGTAGCGTGTGATGAATGTGTGTTGATCTGAAGTGGATCCTCAGCGTCTCGATCGTGCACCACTTTTTATTGAGCTCGCTTCACTCGCAAGCGCTGATGAAAAAAGCACAATATAAATCTGCGTGAAAAAAAACACCGTTATCGGATCGATTTTCAAACTTGTCCGATCAGCTCGCGAGTTCTCGAACGAGTGTGGCCTATTATTCATAGAAACTTTTATACATTCGTGAAAAAATTCACTAGGCATTAAAATTCGTTTAGAAAAAATGTAAACTATTACATCGTTAAATAAATTATGTAGTATGATTCCTTGCTATGGTGGTTGAGAGCAGACAGACGACCGCAAAGTGTTAATATTCTAGTATTAATCGTATGTACTTTTCATCGAAGAAAATCGCGTTGGCTTTTATAGTGGGAAACCTGAAAGGTAACCGGTAGAACTCCTTTTTTTTGCTTGCCAAATAAATATATAAATCCATTGACCATTGACCATACAATAATTAAACAGAAGAAAAAAAAACTAATCGCCAGCTGATATTTTGCCGCAAAACATCAGCGTCTGGGCCACTGTGAACTTATATCGACTCACTAATGACGTCGCATTGGTGTTAGTGAACGTGTCCGTACATGTACATTCGCGTACATCACCTGATACGATAGCAAAAGGTCAGCCGAATGAAATGTATATATATCTATATATATATAAATCTCGTGTCACGGTGTTTGTTACCGAACTCCTCCGTAACGGCTCGACCGATTTTGATGTAATTATACTCAAAATACTTGGTAGGTATGAGAATAGGTTGTAAACTATATATGATACCGGTAGGATACCGATAACCATACATTTAATACCGAATAGGGTGGCTCTATGCAGAAAAAAAGATCTGGATATTTTTTTTCAAAAAAATGACTTCATACCAAACATATAACCTTAAATTTTGAACCCAATTTCCTATTTTTAATTGCGATTTTATTATTTTTGTGTCAAAAATATTCTAATAATTTAACCGTTGTTCGTTTTTCCAACAGAACGAATACATTTAAGTTGTTCAATGACTGATGGCGTAACGCCCGCTTCATTGAACATCCACAAATACACAAGTAACATCAATTCATCTAAAGCAGGGAGCATCTCCGACGAGCTGGAAGCCTTGTTGAATGAGCACAATGAGTTATCGAAGTTCTTCAAATCACATTTGCTCGGATTACAAAATGACAATCACGCTATTGCCATCAACCCTGATAAAACATCAGCTGGAGACAATGTGTGTAGATCCAAAGCACAAGCGCTGCTGGAATCATTATAGCACGGTGACACGAGAAATTTAATGCGAAGAAAAAACAATAATCTGGAATTGCGTTCATACGACCCTCGCTATTCAATGGCACTAACGTTCCTCAGGTTTGCCTTTTCAACGTATTACTACTTGCGTCATTTTTATTAGTAAATAGTTGAGATTTCTATGACGAACAATACGCCTTGAATGTATTCTGGAGTGGCAAGCTCAAGAATACGCGTGACTGCAGTGCAAGTCAGAAGGATTTCTTTAACGAAAAATCTCTTGCATAAACATTAGACCAACGAGACCCCGTCACAGATACTTAATTCATTATGAACATTTCTCATTTTGATTTAATATTTATGAACATGCGACGAAACAAACAGAGGGCGCGTCGATGGATTTTTATGTTTATCATATGGTTATTTGACATGGTCAAGAAACGCCAATTCAAGATATCGTAAGCTGTGCCAACAATTTATGGTCGACATATACGCGAAGGTAGAGATTGAACGACTGAAGTTCTTACTACACAATCAACAAAAGCGGTGCGAGGAATAATACATTCACTTGCGAGACACTATCATGAGCAACGCCGACACAGCTTTAGTTATAGCCAGGCCAAAGCGCAATGCATTGTCATGACATTGCGTGTGTGTTCAAATTTAATTATAATAATAGTTCAAATATTCGATTATTGGATGCCTAAAATATTTTTTCAGTCTGTTCTTCGAACCTGTCGGTACATGGTTAGGTTACCTTGAATATTTCAGTTGATTTTTTCCATGTTCGGTGTTTGATATTGTTTACTACTGTTGAGAATTGAAGAGTGGCAAACAAAATAGTGTTTGTACAAATATCAAATCAAACCTTATCTGTCAAAAAATATCAAATATTTGACCTCCGGGCAACCTTAATATTTGACCTTAAGGTGGCCGGGTCACATGCACGTATTTTCTAACAAGGAAACAGCAATAAATATTGATTTTCTATATTTCATTTCTACTTTACGACAAACTTATATTACTTTTTTCAGTTGACGTTTAACTTTTAAGAGTTCAAACATGTCAGTTACGTTAATGAAATACACCAAGAAACATCATATAACCTTTCGTTCAAATCATTTTATTCGTTTTTTTATCGGTCACATTCGATTTATTTTAAAGATCGTTAAAATAGTCAAACACACTTACAATACATATATATATATATATATATATATATATATATATATATATATATATATATATATATATATATATATATATATATATATATATATATATATATATATATATATATATATATATATATATATATATATATATATATATATATATATATATATATATATATATATATATATATATATATATATACATGTACATAGAGAAAGGCTGGCTCGAGCCCTGCAAAAAACGAACACATTGCCGGGGGCAATAAAATTTTGAGGCAAGCGTCATCTAATGATGCACGCGATGTTAGTGCAGCTAAGTAGGCGACTTCGGCGCGTCGCTCGAAAATGTTAACGTCGTTACCCAGGCAGCAACCAGCACCCCCCGCTGGTGGTGAACGCGGTTGCTCTTGACAAACTCATCAGTGAATTCGCATTGATCGGTGTTACAGTGGAATATAAGCTGTGTGGCATAATTCAGTCTTTTTCCAAGCAGTGAACATTGTTTGTTTTCCGTCATAAGGGCTTTGATGGTGCTTTTGACATTGCATGAATGTATTAAATTGACGTTATGGCGAAGCAGGCGTTAAGTTTGTGCGCCAACGTTATGGCGAAGCAGGCGTTAAGTTTGTGCGTCATTTAGGGAATACCAACCTCTTTAATGTCGTACTGGAATGTTATAAGTTATTTGGGTTCGCGTGCCAGTCGCAAAACTGCCTTCAACTAGGATTGCATTTGGACTAGTCTTGATCATAATGAAGCAATGCTACTGTTTTCGGTGTTGTTGATATCAAAAAAAGAGTTTATTTCGCTTGTTTAATCACCAAGAAAGTGAATGTCGTTCAGGAGTTTTGTATGTGATTAGGTTTCGCTTGCCAGTAGCAAAACTTCCTCCACTAAGGGTGACATCTGCTTAACTCGAGTATGAGAAAGTAATGCAACTTTTTTCGAGGCCAGTAATACAAACAGAAGTGTTTCTTTTGAGAATAGCGCAAAATGATGAGAAGTGTTTATATTCCTAGTAGTTTCAAGCCACCAATGTATGGCTCTGTATGCATGCTATGGCAAACGCTTGTTTGGCGCTTGGTTTACGTTGTACGAACGATGCCTGGAGGTGCAGTTCCACTGAGGCAATACTAAATAACATGTAGCACGATATTTGATACTTGCAAGTTCTTGTTGTTTCCGCGCCGTTCCAAATATATATTGATATAATCGACTGTAACCGAGTCTATGTCAATTGCGAAAAAGGCCACCGGACTAGCGTTAATTTTCAATGCATTGACATGAAATAAATTGCGACATACGATCAGCTAGTGTATTGTTCTGCGAAGGCAAGAATGAATCATCAGTCAATTATCGTCAACTGATTCTACAATGAAAAAAACATTTCAGAGATTATTCTACTAAGCAGTTGTTTCTAAAATTTCACAGCATTATAGAATAATATCCGAAGGTTTAAACAACCGACTTTTATAATATAACAGCGTAGATCTACGTCAACAATGCGGTCGTATCTTGGACACAACCTCATATAATTTTTTTTGCAAATAAGGAGGAGGGGTTTTATAAGGGAAGGATAATGAAGTTGCTTTCTAAATGGCAAAAAGTTTGCGAACAAAACGGCGCATATTTTACTTGAATTGGATAGTTTTAAGAATGTTAAATAAAACGTCAAATTTCGATCAGAAATGCGCATTTCTTTTTTCCCAACCCTACAATTCACTCTTCTCGACAAAACACTAAACAACTTCTCCCAATTTAGACTCGCAAAGCACATGAGAGCTAAAGCGCCTATTTTGTCTCACTTTATACAAGAGCGCGGAGCCACGACGAATGCGACTGTACTCGATGACTGCTCAATCAAAATCGTTTTCATAACATTTCAGATTTTATTGAATAATCAGATTCAGATTTTATTGAATAACGTAAAAAATCATGAAGTTCGACAAGTTCATAGAATTTCAAACAACCAGAGAAAGAAAATTAATGCTTTGAAACAATCCAGTATTTGGCTGAGAGGAACATGACTGGTATACATTGATGTTGGTTTATACAAAAATAACTGTTCGTTTTCAGAGGTTTGAAGCTGAATCGAGCATCGAGATTTGTCACCGTCCCAATACAAGGGTCTCTTTCTTAAAAATTACAAAAATACGCCTTCCTTCCGAAATACGAAGAGCCTTCCGACGCTCAACTCGGTTGAAAGCCAAGCGTTTTGGAGCATTTGTAACAAAAAGTGGTGAATCGCCATATCTATGATCTTTTTAAAACGAGGGTTATTGTCTAGTCCTCTATCTCTTAGTTATGATTATTGACTGAATTAGTCCTTGATACCAAATAATTTGGAATTTAGGGAGCCTGCTAACTTTTTTTAAATCGAGCCCATGTGTTCGAGATGTACTAATCGGTGCCTGCTCATTGACCGCTATTTAGCCCATTACAACACGTGCTTTATTATCTCACCTCAGGAAACCTGCTTGACAATGCGAGGAAACGTCTCCGAAACGTCGGCGAGCCAAGAAATGAAGTCATTGCTGGTACCAGACCAACAGATTCTGCTGTGATAGTACCACTAGCGGCACGTTCGGAGAGAGTACGCCGTTGCCCGCGACGATTCCACGCCGCCTGCATCGGCGTACATCGCAAGAAGAGCGTTGACATTACGTCATATGTTTTACCGTGCTGTAACAAGTACCAGAATTACGTACGCGCCGAGTTGGACTTTAGTGAACTTACCGAGCAGCAAAAAACAGGAAGTGGGTTATATCTATGGTATAACCGCAAGGGTGACGTAGGACTATCGTTGATTTAGAGATCATTTGTATGAAGTTGAATCTGAATTCATTCTGAATGAATGAATATTTGGAGAACTTCGAAAACGAGAGCGTTACGTTGGAGGCACAAGGTTTTATGCATCCAATATTGGATACGGAAATATCCTACTGATGGGGAAGAATAATCTTCAGAAGCTATCCTGTTGATTGCGATTGATTGAAAAACCACAAAACCAAATGTATTTGGTCACAGTGTTACATGGATAGAAAACATTCAATTAAACTCTTTCACATGAATATATTTTGAAAATTCCCAGAGGAACTGGCAGATTATTTTCAGTAACGATTAGTTATTTCCACATTTTCCTCGATACTGGAAGCCCACCAGTGGTTAATGCCAACTCGATAACCACCTGTTAATAGCACTTGATTGAAACATATTTGGTCACAGTGTTACATGGATAGAAAACATTCAATTAAATTCATTCACATGAATATATTTTGAAAATTCCCAAAGGAACTGGCAGATTATTTTCAGTAACGATTAGTTATTTCCACATTTTCCTCGATACTGGAAGCCCACCAGTGGTTAATACCAACTCGATAACCATTTGTTAATAGCACTTGATTGAAACATATTTGGTCACAGTGTTACATGGATAGAAAACATTCAATTAAACTCTTTCACATGAATACATTTTGAAAATTCCCAAAGGAACTGGCAGATTATTTTCCAGCAATGATTAGATCTTTCCGGAACTTTCTCGATGCTGAATGGCATCCTAACGGAAAGAGTTCTGCGCGTGTATGTGTCGATCCTTCGCCGTCCACCTCCTCCAGCACGTTAGGCAACGATGTTGTCTTGTCGATGTCCTCACGAAAAATGAATGTGTCTCACCACCAGAATATCGCTTAAGTATGCTTTTTGTGTGTGATTGAATCGAGAGAAGGTGTGGTTTACAATGGCAATTTGGAAGGCAAACTAGAGGGGAATGGACTCTCTGAGCTCGGAACTTTCGGCGACTGAGCAATAATCGATGCTTCGCCATAACGTCAATTTAATACATTCATGCAATGTCAAAAGCACCATCAAAGCCCTTATGACGGAAAACAAACAATGTTCACTGCTTGGAAAAAGACTGAATTATGCCACACATCTTGTATTCTACTGTAACACCGATCAATGCGAATTCACTGATGAGTTTGTCAAGAGCAACCGCGTTCACCACCAGCGGGGGGTGCTGGTTGCTGCCTGGGTAACGACGTTAACATTTTCGAGCGACGCGCCGAAGTCGCCTACTTAGCTGTTGTTCGATGCGAAGGCTCAGTTCAGTGCGAGCGCTTTTTACTGCACTAACATCGCGTGCATCATTAGATGACGCTTGCCTCAAAATTTTATTGCCCCCGGCAATGCGTTCGTTTTTTGCATTAGTGATATATATATATATATATATATATATACATGTACATAGAGGAAGGCTGGCTCGAGCCCTGCAAAAAACGAACGCATTGCCGGGGGCAATAAAATTTTGAGGCAAGCGTCATCTAATGATGCACGCGATGTTAGTGCAGTAAAAAGCGCTCGCACTGAACTGAGCCTTCGCATCGAACAACAGCTAAGTAGGCGACTTCGGCGCGTCGCTCGAAAATGTAAACGTCGTTACCCAGGCAGCAACCAGCACCCCCCGCTGGTGGTGAACGCGGTTGCTCTTGACAAGCTCATCAGTGAATTCGCATTGATCGGTGTTACAGTAGAATACAAGCTGTGTGGCATAATTCAGTCTTTTTCCAAGCAGTGAACATTGTTTGTTTTCCGTCATAAGGGCTTTGATGGTGCTTTTGACATTGCATGAATGTATTAAATTGACGTTATGGCGAAGCAGGCGTTAAGTTTGTGCGCCAACGTTATGGCGAAGCAGGCGTTAAGTTTGTGCGTCATTTAGGGAATACCAACCTCTTTAATGTCGTACTGGAATGTTATAAGTTATTTGGGTTCGCGTGCCAGTCGCAAAACTGCCTTCAACTAGGATTGCATTTGGACTAGTCTTGATCATAATGAAGCAATGCTACTGTTTTCGGTGTTGTTGATATCAAAAAAAGAGTTTATTTCGCTTGTTTAATCACCAAGAAAGTGAATGTCGTTCAGGAGTTTTGTATGTGATTAGGTTTCGCTTGCCAGTAGCAAAACTTCCTCCACTAAGGGTGACATCTGCTTAACTCGAGTATGAGAAAGTAATGCAACTTTTTTCGAGGCCAGTAATACAAACAGAAGTGTTTCTTTTGAGAATAGCGCAAAATGATGAGAAGTGTTTATATTCCTAGTAGTTTCAAGCCACCAATGTATGGCTCTGTATGCATGCTATGGCAAACGCTTGTTTGGCGCTTGGTTTACGTTGTACGAACGATGCCTGGAGGTGCAGTTCCACTGAGGCAATACTAAATAACATGTAGCACGATATTTGATACTTGCAAGTTCTTGTTGTTTCCGCGCCGTTCCAAAGATATATTGATATAATCGACTGTAACCGAGTCTATGTCAATTGCAAAAAAGGCCACCGGACTAGCGTTAATTTTCAATGCATTGGCATGAAATAAATTGCGACATACGATCAGCTAGTGTATTGTTCTGCGAAGGCAAGAATGAATCATCAGTCAATTATCGTCAACTGATTCTACAATGAAAAAAACATTTCAGAGATTATTCTACTAAGCAGTTGTTTCTAAAATTTCACAGCATTATAGAATAATATCCGAAGGTTTAAACAACCGACTTTTATAATATAACAGCGTAGTTCTACGTCAACAATGCGGTCGTATCTTGGACACAACCTCATATAATTTTTTTTTGCAAATAAGGAGGAGGGGTTTTATAAGGGAAGGATAATGAAGTTGCTTTCTAAATGGCAAAAAGTTTGCGAACAAATCGGCGCATATTTTACTTGAATTGGATAGTTTTAAGAATGTTAAATAAAACGTCAAATTTCGATCAGAAATGCGCATTTCTTTTTTCCCAACCCTACAATTCACTCTTCTCGACAAAACACTAAACAACTTCTCCCAATTTAGACTCGCAAAGCACATGAGAGCTAAAGCGCCTATTTTGTCTCACTTTATACAAGAGCGCGGAGCCACGACGAATGCGACTGTACTCGATGACTGCTCAATCGAAACCGTTTTCATAACATTTTAGATTTTATTGAATAATCAGATTCAGATTTTATTGAATGACGTAAAAAATCATGAAGTTCGACAAGTTCATAGAATTTCAAACAACCAGAGAAAGAAAATTAATGCTTTGAAACAATCCAGTATTTGGCTGAGAGGAACATGACTGATATACATTGATGTTGGTTTATACAAAAATAACTGTTCGTTTTCAGAGGTTTGAAGCTGAATCGAGCATCGAGATTTGTCACCGTCCCAATACAAGGGTCTCTTTCTTAAAAATTACAAAAATACGCCTTCCTTCCGAAATACGAAGAGCCTTCCGACGCTCAACTCGGTTCAAAGCCAAGCGTTTTGGAGCATTTGTAACAAAAAGTGGTGAATCGCCATATCTATGAGCTTTTTAAAACGAGGGTTATTGTCTAGTCCTCTATCTCTTAGTTATGATTATTGACTGAATTAGTCCTTGATACCAAATAATTTGGAATTTAGGGAGCCTGCTAACTTTTTTTTAATCGAGCCCATGTGTTCGAGATGCACTAATCGGTGCCTGCTCATTGACCGCTATTTAGCCCATTACAACACGTGCTTTATTATCTCACCTCAGGAAACCTGCTTGACAATGCGAGGAAACGTCTCCGAAACGTCGGCGAGCCAAGAAATGAAGTCATTGCTGGTACCAGACCAACAGATTCTGCTGTGATAGTACCACTAGCGGCACGTTCGGAGAGAGTTGATTTATTTTGGCTGTACTTTTTTGGCTTCGACCCTAAAGCAACAGAGGATAACACTCGTGAGCTTGTGAAAAGCAACTTGAACACAAACGAGACCGTTGATGTTCGAAAATTAGTTCCTAAAGATAAAAATCTTGACGAACTTACTTTCGTTTCGTTCAAGGTCGGCGTTGTATCAAGTCTGAAGGACCGCGCTCTTTTGCCCGCAACATGGCAAACCTTCCGAGAGTTTGGTCTCCAAACTCGAAGTCCATTTCTATTCCGACGGTGAAGATTTTCGTTCACTACACTGCCCACGCCCGAATGATGACGATATTGTTATTAGAAATTCGTCATCATGTGCCGATCAATCTGTTTACGTTCCTAACTGCACACCGAATCGACCCGCTCTATTTTCATTCACGGTATACTACCAAAATGTGCGTGACCTTCGCACAAAGCTCGGTGAACTTCACATGTCTCTCTCTGTTTGCGACTACGACATCCTACACTGGAGAAATAGTTTAGTAAAAGCAGCTACCAAATCTTTAGTAGCCAAAACATTGGTAAAATATACAAATGTTTTGTAAATATTACCAAAATTACGTAAAAGCGATGTCAGACGCAATGAACGTTCCTACTAGAGATTCGTAGATTTTACTTCATACCATTAGTAACTTTGTTTTTTTGTCATACCTAACATCTGTGATGTGCGCACTTTGCAATCGCCATTTCTATTTTGGAGATGAAGCGATTCGGAGGTAAGCATTTTGTTGATGGTACGTTTCATTACATATATACATATTTAATATTATTAACATATGTATTTCTTTTCTTCATAGAGACACGAGAGAACAATATGCGGATGAAACGTGCTGGTGCTACAGACACTCCCTAAATAATGCAAACTAGAGCGATGCAGCAGTTAGAGGAACGGGAACTTTCCTCGTGTACGCTGCTCATAGAATAAGTTATATATTATTATTATAATGTATTCTAAGTATGTCGAGTTGAATGTAATCAAATAGATTTTTTTAAATTAAAAATAATTATTAAAAAACATTTTTATTATCCCTGATCTCTCACAAATGAGAAGCAAAATTTTCACTGATATTGCGCCAATGTTGGACCAACAAATCGTAGTTTGTTTGACGTTTGTGCCTACCATTTTTCTTTCGTAATATGTACCAATGATTTGTAGGGTAGAAAATGACTAGAGAATTGGTAACATGTACCAAAAAATTCGTCATATTTACTAACTATTCCTCTCAGTGTAGTGTTTACTGAAACTTGGCTTAACAAACTAATATTGGATACAGAGTTGACTGATAAATATGTGATATATCGTTGCGATCGTTCCACTGCCATAAGCCGCTTTCGACGTGGTGGTGGAGTATTGATCCGAGTGAAACGACACTTGCGAAGCAATGTTGTGCACGTCGATGATGCCAACCAGCTAGAACAAATCGTTGTTCGTGTTGCTGATGACAACAGAGATCTATTGGTATGTGCAATATATCTGCCTCCCAATACTGAACCGATGAATTATGAGCAATACATGTATTCACCGTATTTGCAACCAGATGAGAGATAGAGACAGGATACTGGTGTTGGGTGATTATAATTTGCCACTGGGGCTTCGATGAGGATATTGGATGATATTGGATGTCCAACCAATGCATCTTCTGAGCAGGAGACTACTCTGGTGGATATCGGTATATATTCTAGCCTTCGATCAGAGTGTACGTGTTTTCAAATTGCTCGAAGCACCCGCGAATAAATTCAGTTATTTTGCAAACGATTCATAAACGTAAATAAAAAATCAACATGAGTTGCGAAATTTGCTGTGATACCGGAATCAACGACAGTGTCAATTTGTGGAAATGTGCTGGCTGCCCGCGACGATTCCACGCCGCCTGCATCGGCGTACATCGCAAGAAGAGCGTTGACATTACGTCATATGTTTTACCGTGCTGTAACAAGTACCAGAATTATGTACGCGCCGAGTTGGACTTTAGTGAACTTACCGAGCAGCAAAAAACAGGAAGTGGGTTATATCTATGGTATAACCGCAAGGGTGACGTAGGACTATCGTTGATTTAGAGATCATTTGTATGAAGTTGAATCTGAATTCATTCTGAATGAATGAATATTTGGAGAACTTCGAAAACGAGAGCGTTACGTTGGAGGCACAAGGTTTTATGCATCCAATATTGGATACGGAAATATCCAACTGATGGGGAAGAATAATCTACAGAAGCTATCCTGTTGATTGCGATTGATTGAAAAACCACAAAACCAAATGTATTTGGTCACAGTGTTACATGGATAGAAAACATTCAATTAAACTCTTTCACATGAATATATTTTGAAAATTCCCAAAGGAACTGGCAGATCATTTTCAGTAACGATTAGATATTTCCACATTTTCCTCGATACTGGAAGCCCACCAGTGGTTAATGCCAACTCGATAACCACCTGTTAATAGCACTTGATTGAAACATATTTGGTCACAGTGTAACATGGATAGAAAACATTCAATTAAACTCTTTCACATGAATATATTTTGAAAATTCCCAGAGGAACTGGCAGATTATTTTCAGTAACGATTAGTTATTTCCACATTTTCCTCGATACTGGAAGCCCACCAGTGGTTAATACCAACTCGATAACCACCTGATAATAGCACTTGATTGAAACATATTTGGTCACAGTGTTACATGGATAGAAAACATTCAATTAAACTCTTTCACATGAATATATTTTGAAAATTCCCAAAGGAACTGGCAGATTATTTTCCAGCAATGATTAGATCTTTCCGGAACTTTCTCGATGCTGAATGGCATCCTAACAGAAAGAGTTCTGCGCGTGTATGTGTCGATCCTTCGCCGTCCACCTCCTCCAGCACGTTAGGCAACGATGTTGTCTTGTCGATGTCCTCACGAAAAATGAATGTGTCTCACCACCAGAATATCGCTTAAGTATGCTTTTTGTTTGTGATTGAATCGAGAGAAGGTGTGGTTTACAATGGCAATTTGGAAGGCAAACTAGAGGGGAATAAACTCTCTGAGCTCGGAACTTTCGGCGACTGAGCAATAATCGATTGCGGGCGCATACAATATTGGATACGGAAATATCCTACTGATGGGGAAGAATAATCTTCTGAAGCTATCCTGTTAATTGCGATTGATTGAAAAACCACAAAACCAAATTATTTGGTCACAGTGTTACATGGATAGAAAACATTCAATTAAACTCTTTCACATGAATATATTTTGAAAATTCCCAAAGGAACTGGCAGATTATTTTCAGTAACGATTAGATATTTCCACATTTTCCTCGATACTGGAAGCCCACCAGTGGTTAATGCTAACTCGATAACCACCTGTTAATAGCACTTGATTGAAACATATTTGGTCACAGTGTTACAAGGATAGAAAACATTCAATGAAACTCTTTCACATGAATATATTTTGAAAATTCCCAGAGGAACTGGCAGATTATTTTCAGTAACGATTAGTTATTTCCACATTTTCCTCGATACTGGAAGCCCACCAGTGGTTAATGCCAACTCGATAACCACCTGTTAATAGCACTTGATTGAAACATATTTGGTCACAGTGTTACATGGATAGAAAACATTCAATTAAACTCTTTCACATGAATACATTTTGAAAATTCCTAGAGGAACTGGCAGATTATTTTCAGTAACGATTAGATATTTCCACATTTTCCTCGATACTGGAAGCCCACCAGTGGTTAATGCTAACTCGATAACCACCTGTTAATAGCACTTGATTGAAACAAATTTGGTCACAGTGTAACATGGATAGAAAACATTCAATTAAACTCTTTCACATGAATATATTTTGAAAATTCCCAGAGGAACTGGCAGATTATTTTCAGTAACGATTAGTTATTTCCACATTTTCCTCGATACTGGAAGCCCACCAGTGGTTAATACCAACTCGATAACCACCTGATAATAGCACTTGATTGAAACATATTTGGTCACAGTGTAACATGGATAGAAAACATTCAATTAAACTCTTTCACATGAATATATATTGAAAATTCCCAGAGGAACTGGCAGATTATTTTCAGTAACGATTAGTTATTTCCACATTTTCCTCGATACTGGAAGCCCACCAGTGGTTAATACCAACTCGATAACCACCTGTTAATAGCACTTGATTGAAACATATTTGGTCACAGTGTAACATGGATAGAAAACATTCAATTAAACTCTTTCACATGAATATATTTTGAAAATTCCCAAAGGAACTGGCAGATTATTTTCAGTAACGATTAGATATTTCCACATTTTCCTCGATACTGGAAGCCCACCAGTGGTTAATGCCAACTCGATAACCACCTGTTAATAGCCGCGCGTGTATGTGTGTGTAGCGATGTCTTCCCAGGGAACCGTTTGTGGCATCACTCTCCTCCTGATAGATTCCCTTCTGGCCTAGGGTGCACAAACAGGCTCTTGGTGACACCGTTCATCCGCGCTTTCATGATAAATAAAGAGCTTCACCGCAACAGCGACAACATGCTCCAATCGCTGTTCAATTAGAACTGAGTGGATTTCCGAGCGCCGCTCGCTTATATACCGATTGGTGATTTCAATAACCTGTTTTGAGAGCAATTTTAAGACTATTGAAACAAGTTTTTGGATCAAAAAGTAACAAGTATATAACGCGTAGACATTTTATCTTTCGAATGAAGTGTTTATCATACCATTTCGTTCAGTTGTTTAGGAGCTATTAACGCTCAAAATCTCGGTCTCCGGCGTAACGCTTTCGTTTTCGAAACTTTGATTTTACACCCCGGTATAGAAATGAAAGACGTAGTCCTACGTCAAAAAATTCAACGAGCAACTACAATACAATACGGAAGTGATCCATCGGCTGACACTGCAACAACAAAATGCAAATGTTGTACATGAAGCCGTCGACAGACTTGAGGGTCAGCTCGTCGATCTGAAAAATGAATTGTCCGCAAATAAAAGCAGCAATCTCTTTGCGAAGACGATAAAAAATCATATTACGTCACTCATTGACATCGCAATGAGTAACACGAAAGAGAATATAGCGGATTATATTAAATCAACGACGATGGAATTGAATCGCGATCTGAGCCAAATGAGGGAAGAAATTCAACAACTGGGGAATTTGTCACTCCAGCTTGTGACATGTTGTTCACTAAATTACATTTAATGCGACGTGTCGGAGAAACACTTTGCCACTCACTGAAACTAATTGTTGCCTTGATGAGCGCCGAACCGAAGCTGCTCTGTTCTTGATGCGGGTTTTCTGATTGTCGTGAGCAGCTTTGCAAGCCAACTCGATCACTTCGGCGGCCGAAACTATATAACGCCGGCTAGGTGGACTGGTTCACTGGTACTAACGCGCTCGGCCTATCTACCCTTGCTGAGCAATTGGCGGATACACCTACGGGGAACGGCACACCTGCACGGTTCGAGTGGGACTTTGCCTTTCCCTTAACTTGTCCTCCTTTGTTACGTCCACGATGCCGATGCCGTACAACCACACGGGTTTACGGTTTGAAAGAAAATAAGATATTTTTTTGGGGTCCGCGTGTTTTATACTCTAACGGTACACATTCACAGGATAGAGACAAATCGGCAGACTCAGCCAGAGGGGTGAGTCCAACGAGACGAACGAATGAGCGTTAAAAGGGAGCGATGGCAAAAAAATACATTCATTACGATTTGTTCGCTCGTTGGATTCACATGCAGGCTAAAAAGGGTCCTTTTCAGGATCACAAAATTATCTTCAATCTAAAGAGTTTATTGTTTTGTTATCACTCGATATCCCCATCTTGTTCGGCTAAACCTTTCTGTTTAGCGATTGCATTTGCCACTCGCCACAGCTTTCACAGTTGGAAAATTTCTTCCCGTCCAGCGTGTGACATATTTTACAGTAAATTACATTCAATGGCACGTCGCATTACCACCACTCAGTATCGGATTGGAGGTAATTTTAACCTGTAATTGAACATTTGCGATGACAGTGGTACAGTGTCGACTTTCAATGTGGGGTCATAATTTGGATCTCTATGTTTACAAAAATGTCCAACTAAATAGGTCGCATTACATGTCCGTCCAATTAGCTAAATGTCGAACTAATTGTAAATTACTGTACTTTCAATCTGGAAACAATTTAAGAATTGGTGAAAATTGAATAATCAGGAAAGTTCCAAACTATCAATAAGCTCAGCACAACTGCCAAATTCACATACTCATCAGATCCTGGCAAACAAA
>NW_026599923.1:0-15509 GCF_029784135.1 Toxorhynchites rutilus septentrionalis
GTAGAGTAGAGTTTTCAAAGGGCCTTTCTCAAGGCTAGAGACGAATGAACTGCAAAAGTTTAAAGTCTCTATAATACAATACCTTCCTTCCTTCCGTAGCGATCATTCTCATCGAAACCGTACACCACATCATTTCGCATCACATCACATCAACAAACTAACACAAGCAGCCATGTCTGGACATGGTAAAAGAGGAAAAGTGAAGGGAAAGGCAAAATCCCGCTCGAACCGTGTTGGTCTGAAGTTCCCCGTAGGTGTATCCGCCAATTGCTCCGCAAGGGTAGCTAGGCCGAGCGCGTTAGTGCCAGTGCACCAGTCCACCTAGCCGCCGTTAGATAGTTTCGGCCGCCGAAGTGATCGAGTTGGCTGGCAAAGCTGCTCGCGACGATAAGAAAACCCGCATTCAGAACAGACCACATTCGGTTCGGTGGACATCAAGACAACAACAGGCAATTGCAGCGAGTGGCGAGTGGCAAACGCAGTCGCAAAACGGCAGCAGGTAGCAGAAGAAAAAAGTTTGTTCTTTATACAAACTGCTTTGGTGGCAAATCCGGAACAAGGCGGCATCGAGGGCGTTCGAAATGGTTTTTTTTTCAAAACCACGAGTACTAAGTTTTCTAAATTGGAACCATTCCATAAAATACGGCGCTTTTCAGGGCCATTAAACCTTTCAAAAAAGAGTTTACGAAATACAGTTCAATGCTTTCTAAAACAATATCCAAAATAATAATAAAACACAAATTGATTTTTTCATAATTTGTTTTCAAGGATATGATGAGTATGTGAATTTGGCAGTTGTTCTGAGCTTATTGATGGTTGGGGACTTTCCCGATTATTCAATTTTCACCAATTATTTAATTGCTTCTAGATTGAAAGTACAGTTATTTACATTTAGCTAATTGGACGGACCTGTAATGCGACATATTTAGTTGGACATTTTTGTAAACATAGAGTTCGGGGTCCAAATAATGACCCCACATTGAAAGTCGATACTATACCACTGTCATCGCAAATGTTCAATTACAGGTTAAAATTACCTCCAATCCGACACTGAGTGGTGGTAATGCGACGTGCCATTGAATGTAATTTACTGTACAATATGTCACAAGCTGGATGGGAAGAAATTTTCCAACTGTGAAAGCTGTGGCGAGTGGCAAACGCAATCGCTAAACAGAAAGGTTTAGCCGAACAAGATGGGGATATCGAGTGATAACAAAACAATAAACTCTTCAGATTGAAGATAATTTTGTGATCCTGAAAAGGACCCTTTTTAGCCTGTATGTGAATCCAACGAGCGAACAAATCGTAATGAATGTATTTTTTTGCCATCGCTGCCTTTTAACGCTCATTCGTTCGTCTCGTTAGACTCGCCCCTTTGGCTGAGTCTGCCGATTTGTCTCTATCCTGTGAGCGTGTACCACTAAAGTACAAAAAGCGCGGATCCGCTGAAAAATATATCATTCTCTTTCAAACCGTAAATCAATGTGGTTGTTTGGCATCGTTTCACATCACATCGCATCAACGGATTGGTGCCGGAGCACCCGTATACCTAATAGCGGTTATAGAATTTCGGCCGCCGGAGTGCTCGAGTTGGCTTGCAAAGCTGCTCACGACTATAAGAAAACCTGCCTACAGAACAGAGCACATTCGGTTCGGTGGCAACAACTAGTTTCAGCGAGTGGCAAACGCAATCGCAAAACGGCAGCAGGTAGAAGAAGGAAAAAGTTTGTTTTTACAGACTGCTTTGGTGGCAAAACCAGCCACCGTAAAACACGGCGCTTTTCAGGGCCATTAAACCTTTTAAAGAAGAGCTATTGAAAGTTATGCACAATACCAATGCATTCTAAAGTGACATAATATGACATATAATATGAACTGATTTATTTTGTTTATGCTTGTTTTTGAACTTATTGGTGGTTGGGGTCTTTTAGATTAATCATTCAGTTTTCACAAACCCATGCATGGTTTCCGAATTAAAAGTGGCTTCAAATTACAACACATTGTATGCAGGATGGCATTAACGAATTTTCTCGGTAGCAAGAACTGCTTTCTTTGGTTGATAACTGATGTTGAAAATAGACTGACGTTACATCTGCATTGTATAGAAACATAACTAAGGAGCAACATGATGAACTATGTATTTCCTTCTGCTTTGTTCTTATTTTAAAGGACTTTAATCGTCACTGTATTTACTGTTGGTTTTTCAGAACGCTTATAGCTTGTCTATTTCTCGACAGATCGTAGAGTTCGTCTCCAAAACCTCAGTTCTTTTTTATTTTTATTTACTTTGTTTGCGGAGACTATAAATCTTACAATTCATTCGTCTCCGAAACCACAGTTTAAGGTACGGTAATGTGCTTAATAGTGAAATATATGATAGTGGATGAGCTGATGACTACCTATGCATTCCCTATCACAGCCATCATTTTCATTGTACGATATGTGCATACGCCAAAAGATGCCCGGCGTTGAACATTTAATAAGTACAAAGCCTTCAGAAAAAAATCAAGAATCAACTATGAGATAGTGAGAAAAAATTGAGAAAGTTTGTATAGAAAAAAGCAAAAACACAACACCAAAGGTTCTTTTCAGAACCCCCAACATGTTCATAAAGAGTAAACAGTAAACTAATCCATTTTTCAGGTAGATATGTAGGTATTCACGTAGGAGAAGAAAATAAAACAATATATTTAAAATATATATTTAGCAAAAGCTGTCCCCTTTGTATAGTCCTACGTCACTCCGGTTATGTCCCCGACATTACCCACCCGTCTTTTCAAGTTACTGTTCGCCGAATTCCCATAGCAAGGAGACGCATGGTTATTGACGGAAATTGATTCCAAAACACGCATCCGACGTTGGAGAAAATCGATGAGACACGAATAGTTCGGATCGTCCACGGTGGAGGCATGGTCCTCCCACGCTTTGAGCGTGTCATCGTGTAGACGTGTGCACAGTAGGTGCTCAAGAATGCTGCTCCACTGCGCCGTCGGTTCGCCCATCTGCTGCAGAGTCTTCACATGACGTTCAAACTAGTCCACCAACGCGTGGAGTGTCACTGCGGTTTCCTTCTTCATTGGATGAACGTCGAAAAGAGCCTGTAAGTGTCGCTTTTTTAAGAGATAATCGTTCGCATAACGTCCCACCAGAGCATCCCAAGCCAAATTATAATTCGCTGCGCTAATCGCAATCGATTCAATTAGCTGGGCAGCCTCCCCTTTCAAAGCTGCTTTCAGATAGTGGAACTTCTGAATCGCTGGCACATCGGTGTTCGAATGAATCAGAGCTAAGAACGTATCATGGAAACCCAACCATTGCATATAGTCCCCGTCGAATTCAGGAAGAGAAATAGTCGGCAGTTTCAAACCAGAGAGAGCGGAAGTAGGGTGTACAGTTTGAAGGATTTGAGAGTCAATAGGAATAACAGGAAGTTTGGATGTTAATTCTGCTTTTATTATTAGCAATCGTTCTTCAAAGCTGGCACGTGCTTCTTCATGCAATTCCATACCTTCTTCGCTCTCCTCAGCACACTCCAATTCCGTCTGCACCTCCTCTAAGCTCTTCCAAACGTTCTCGATGTGGTCCAGCCGCACCTGCACCTTCGTCGCGTCCCTCACAGCATCGTAGTCCGCCAAAAATGCCTCGGCCCGACCCAGTGCTGCAAGTAGTGTGGTCCTCCGTGTCAGTAGTACTCGGTGCGTACGGCTATTCTGTCCGGTAGCACCACTAGAGACACCAGCAGGCGCGTTGACCCTCGATGTCGAGTCCGTTTCCGCCATCACGCAGAAAGGAATGGTATAACTGGAGCGATAACGTCAGGGATTGGTCGATTCTGTCAAAAAAAAAGACCACGGTAGACCCGGACACTGGAGAAATAATCACTTGGAAAGGTACTCACCTATTCCAAGGCTAAGCGTGCCTTGAAAAAATCAAAAAATACTCGAAGCTCGACCTGAGCTGCACAAAAAACGTCCGATGCGTTTCAGTTGGCGACCGCAAACAGCGGAAAAAGCGTAAAAAATCGTTGAAATTGCTTGAAAGATCCACTGGACTGCGTGGCGATGTCCAAAAACAGTCACGCGACGTTCACAATGGCGCAGAATGGCCGATTGTATCGCCTGAATGCCTCAATAGTTCCTCTGGGCTGAATAAGAACAACTCCTTATTGTGCTACACACAATTAGCACCTCGAAATGGCGCCGGATGGCCGTTGCGATGTACCCCAATCAAGGATGGCGGTACTCGATTGTCCCCGAATGTCCAGGAACCGCGTAGAGTATGCAAAAAAGAGAAACGGAGATCTCAAGGGTACCTATGAGGCTACGCAGAATAAATCGGACAGGTAATTACCTGATTTCCGATTGAACGAGCCTTGAAACTATCAATAAAAGCTTTCGAAGCTTCTCGAACAATCAGACTCACGATGTCCGAACAGCAATGGCGCCTCCAATAGGTCCTCGTACCGTCCAGTGTATCGTGATGGCGTCTCCCGTAGTCACGTTGGGCCGAAAATCCTGGTCACGGCACCACTTTTATATGTTGAATCCGTACCTTCCTACGTTGTGTTGTCCTTTTTTGTTTTTCTCCGATAACTTCACTTTCTTTCTAATTCACTTTCAACTTTACTTTCTCCTCTATCCTCAATTTTCGCTTTCTTCACTATCAATAAAAACGTCCTGTCCGATTGAATGTTTTGTGTGAACTGTCTGTCAATTTATTACAATATGTAAATATAAATCAGCGGCGAAAATGCAGAGTTGCCAGATACGCTGATTTTTTATCCCTGAAATCGGGCGAAATTATTTTGCTGCATGGGAATACAAACGCTTTGCATAGTGGGTCATCAACACGGGGTTTTCCAGGTCTTCCATTTGATGTATTAAAAGAGAAAAAATTACAGATTCTGAACAATGAAAAAACTCAATTCAAATATAATTACTACACACAGTCACAGTCTTATGTCAAGATCCCGTCCATGCCCTCAGGCTCAGACCCATCTACTTTTTCTATTCTGGGGATGGCGATTCAGTTACCAAAAATAACTGGAAAGTACATTGAAAGTACAAAACGTAGTTTCAAGAGCTTTTTTTAGAAATTCGATTAGTTGAAAAATTGGCTAGCGGGGCAAAAGAGCGCAGCTTTTGTGGGGCAAAAGTGCGCACTAGTGTTTTGCTCTCGAAAAAAAATTATAAAATGTTCTAAATCTAATTTTTAACGGTACCCACAAGGGTAAAACTAATTTGAAGAAATGCACTCCAGAAATGCTCGAAATGACCCGATACTGGCTTCGGGAGGGAATCGTCAAATGAATTTCAAATGAATATTTTTTTTTATTTTCATCATCTTTCAATTCAATAACGGTTTTTTTCCAATAATGAGTTTCAAAAAAAATCAAGTGAAGGTTACTATGTATTTATAAACTTGATCTGTTAATAAAAAGAATTCTGTTTAAAATCTTGGACTTCTTCAGATAACTCATATTGTCGGTCTCCTTCCTTCCATAAATTTCCATGTGGTATGTGGATGGCCCGATATCACATTTCTAGGTGTCAAGCATCAATCAGCACACAACAACATCATGTTCGAAATGGGCCCCTATATAAGATTCTGAGAATTTTTCTCAGATGATTCATTAGATGTTTGATGATTTGATGTAAACTTCACATAACCGTTATTGAATTGAAAGATGTTTAAAATAAAAAGTTTCAAAAAAATCTAGTGAAGGTTACTATGTTTTTATAAACTTGTTCTGTTGATAAAAAGAATTCTTTTTAAAATCTTGGACTTTTTCAGATAACCCATATTGTCAGTCTCCTTCCTTCCAAAAATTTTCACATGGTATGTGGATGGCCTGAATTGGAATTTGTACTGGAAGTAACAAAAATCGTGGGGGTGTATATGTTTTTTACCAAGAAAAAATTGCGTGCGTGTAGTTGTGTTTTGAGGATACATTAAGCTGATCAATTACCTGCTACTATTAATATTCACTCAAGTTTTGCTGCGCGATCATTTCTGCATAATTGTATCTGATAGGTTCCAAGATTGACTCGAATAGAATTCCGATTTCGACTTAATTTCCACGAAACCACTTATCTGTTTCATCTAAAGATGTCAAAATTTTTCGTTTTATCGATAATGGATTTTATAATAATCGATTTATTCGAATAATTGTCTTTAACTATGCGATTAATCGAGCGAACATTTGTTGGGATCAGGGATCGATAACGAAAAAGGTTATGATGTTATAATTTCAAAAGTTACATCAAATATAATTTTAAAAATAAACATCGAAGTGCACAATTACATATAGATTTGGATGAAATCGTATTTTTGTTGGAAAATTTAACAATTCATGATTCTTTCGGACGATGGAAAAATGAATACATTACGAAAATGATCCACGTTATTCTTATTGCAAAAACGTACGATTCTAATGTTCTTGGGATGACATATTTGCTTGAATATTTCTGTCTGGTGCTCATTACTACTTCTCCAAAAGGAGTACACCCAGTTTTTTTTATACGCGGATTTTCCAATTAATGCGGTTTTTTCACGTGGTTTTTACGATGTACGTATCCCCCTGCGTAAAAAAATGGGTGTATGTTCATAAAATGACGGTAGATTTGGGTCGACACTCTGAATGTTTAATGGCGAAATCTCAAATAATATTAAACTTTTCTCTGCTGAGAGACGTACAAAGAGCCGATAGAAAATTCCGAGTGACATATCATAACGTGTTGTCGATGCTAGATGATCGCTGTTGGATGAAATAAAACTAAAGCCTTAGAAATGGTTCCTTGTTTTATGAATCGTAATAGTCGCCCTCAATATTCGATGTATTCATATTTTGATTTTGCATTATTCAATAATAAATTACTTGATTAGAATTGCAAATATCCATTTATGAGAATGATTCGAACGATTATCCGATATTTCTAGTTTCATCGTTTCAGGTCTTTGAATATCATTTTTAGCACAAATTCTGTTGGTCATAAAATGCATCACCCGAAAACATTCTGTTGAGATAACGGGTAACATTTCTGCAATTCATTCAAAACCGAAGAATATCGGGACAATGGATGTGTATTGATCAAGTACGAGCCATCCCGAAACCGCGCAAACAAGAGCTCATTGTTTGTACAAAGCGATTAAACGCGAAAAAAGACGAATGAGAACGAAACAAAGAGGGACCGTGCATTGTAGAGTGTAGAGATTCTGTCCATCAATCCAGATCGGATCGCGGAATCGACTAAAGGTGAAACAGAGAACTGTTCTGGTCTTGCACACAATAATGGTGGAACCAAGGCGAATGGTTTGAAAAATCCCAATTTCAAAGACCTCTGTGAGCACAAAGTGGGCTTCAAGACTGGAGGAAGGTGCGATATTTACGAATGCCGAGGTTTGGATGGATCCCTGCAAAGTATAGCGGCCACAGTGTTGACCCTGCAGACAATAGACACTGACGAGAGCTGTTTGTTCAGATCAGAACACGCAATGAGTCGTTGAAACGAGGAACGAATATTTTTGTTTCATGAATGAAATTGGTAACGACCGGACCGAATGATGGCAGCAGAAGATTAGATAATTACGGCACAGAATGTGTTACGTAACTGAAGCCGGGGTTTCGGCAGTTTTTTGCCCACTGGAATAGATGTTCAATTACGTTGCCACTCGAAACATTATGTTATGTTGGACTAATTTGTCTGGTCATCCCATATGGTCTAGTGGCTAGGATATCTGGCTTTCACCCAGAAGGCCCGGGTTCGATTCCCGGTATGGGAAATATTTTGTTTGATGTTGGAAAATGAACTAAAAGCTGCAATGCTTGTTATCAGGAATACATAATACATTTGTGTTCGAAAACGTGTCTCATAAATTTCAGATAACGTTTTTTCGAAACAGTTCCATTTAGGCTACCTCAGTGACGTGTTTATCTGCCATATCAATACATATGATAATGATTTCGGTATTCGAGAGATAGTGCAAAGTTATGCGACACCTTTTTATGACACAAAGTGGAATGTTGTTAAATTCCAATCATACAATGTTTACGTTCACGATCCCCCCGAAGGCACTCACGAAGATAAGTGGCGGATAGGCGGAAAAAGGACCCGGCGCTGTGTGCTATCCGATTCCCGAAGTGACTGTTGATCACTTTTAAATTGATCCTAATGAGATTGGACCCACGCTCTCGTACCATTACACGAAATATTTATATGCAGCGGCGAAAGCGCCCCAAAGTAAAGACCGAAGCGAACTACATTAACGCAAATTTCGTACTTACGCCCAGAGACAAATAAGCCGGTAGGAGCAACTTTGTTGCTGCAAATTGGTTTGCGATAATATTTAATTAAAAGATAATTTTCATATAATGACGGGGACGTGTGACGACGAGCTGTTGCAGCTGCTCCCAGAGTATGAAGGATTCGGCCGCGCGTTGCGGCTCGTGACTGCTACGCAAACAACCTTTTTCGCGCCTCTCAAGTTATCCCTTGATGAGCGAATGCGAAATGCGAGTTATTAAATATACTGTACACGCAGCATGAAATAAATTCACATGAGTTATCACGTATCCCCGGAAGGGTATATGATACAGCTCAATGTTATTTTGTTGAAGTTGAATTTTCGAAGGATGCTAAGGCAATTCGGAAGAGAACATTAAGCGGACGCTCCAGGTATTCTTACGCAGATGTCCTTAGATAGTTTTCGCAAAAATGCGGAAGATTTATTTTGTACTTTAGAGTAATCACCAAGCCATTGCTAAATCCTTCAGGATGGACAGTTCTTGAACATTAAAAAATCGTCTAGTGATGCAAAGTCATTTTGCCCTTCTACTTCAAATAAAACTAATGGATCTCTAGGCAGCCATGTCAATCTCGAAGGTAGCCTTTCCCCCAAAAAATCCTGAAGATAGATAGGCTCGATGGTGAATCAAAACTGATGCATTGTTTGTTTATGCGCGGTTTTAAAATTTTTCGGATTTGTAGTTCTGGTTAATACAGCCACATGGATTCATTTTCAAAATATTCCACCTCAATGAATCCAATCATTGACGTAGAACTACGACTTTCGATAAGGGTTTCGAAATGAATTAATTTCAACTTTAATAACTATTTTGGCTGTAAATGGATTTTAATGATTTTCAGAAAAGTCCCGATATTTTTAATGAAAACAATCGTTTTTTGGGCAAAGCTGTATTTATTCCACAACATAGTTTCCTTGAAGGGCAATACATTTGGTATAGTGATTTTCCAACGTTTGGATTCCCTTTCTGTAGTAAGAAACGTCTAAGTCTTCGAAATATGCCTCAGTGCCCACTGTAAACTGCCTATTGAACTTAGGAGTGTGGTAATGGATCCACGTTTCATCCATTGTCACGAAACGTCGAAAGAAGTTCACTCAATTACGCTTCAACAACGCCAAACCGTCTGTTGGATCATCAACGCGCAGCTGTTTTCGGCCGATAGTCCGCAAACGTGGCACCCATCGCGCCGTTACCTACGGCCTCAGAGTAGAAGTGGAATAATATTTCGTCAACCACTGCATTGATTGTTCAGGAGTTTTTCCCATCAAAAATGTCTGATCAAAATACGATATTCCTCTTTTTACATTTTCTTCACGAATGCTCAGGTAGTGACATTTGAACAATTGTAGTTTGTGAACAAATAAAGGAAATGTCATGAAACATCACACTTAAGTTACACTCTGTCCAACTTCTATAAGACCACCCTGATTCTATTTCGTTGCAACACAAACAGTTAGAACTTCAACAAGATACATTCATACATTGTTGAATGCTTAGAATAAAGTATATTTAACGTCAATTTCGTTCAAAAGAGTTGTTTGTTTATTTATTGTGCTTAATTATGATAAATTCAGCTGTCCAGTTTATATAAGACCACTTCAATGAAAAATTCAAAACGATCGGCTGATTTACATGTCAATAATTGGAAACCTTGCAATTTCGACTAAAAACCTTGAAAATTCGTGTTGGAATACTGTTTACCAAATTCTGCTGAACTAATTTCTTGATATTTTTCCATTTTTCGGAAATCGCGACCTTGCCAGCAACTAACGTAGCAGTGAGTCACAATTTGAATATACATTGCGGTAATAATCGTATCTAATCATGGTACATCATTCCATTTCAAAAAGTGAAAACGGAGCATCATAGTAAATACTGCGTTGCTGCTGTGTTGCACAGACGTGCAAATTTGTATGTTTAAGAATATATTCTCAAAATATGCACAAAGACAGCTCTGTGAATGAAAAAAATCACACGGTAGTGCAATTTTGTTCTTACTTCTATCACAAAATCTAATCACAAAAAGACAAATAAGCTTTCCGCATACTTAGCCACATATACGGCCCAGACCAAACTCCTTCATGCGCTCCTTTTTATTACTCTTACTCCCAACTTCATTTTCTAATCAGGTGCAATATTATCACGTATTTGCTGAACAACTGCTGAAGCATCATTAGCCATGTGGATAGCGTCGTCGTGTCAAATAGCTTTGCATTCCAGCCGGCCTTGGTTCGATCCCCATTGACGTCGTATGGACTTTTTTTTTGGCACAATCCCAAATGAAATGACAAAAGAAAACAGAAAGAGATGTGTGCACGCATATAAACAAACCATTTTTAAGCTTTTAAAACAGCTTTTTATTTGCGCATTTGACTCTCCAGCACACTAAATGACATGCAGACATTCGAGAAAATTACCTAGCATCCCTGGAAGACACGGCGAATCAAAATCGACAAAGATTAATCCAAGAGAATAGTTGACATAACGTTGTAGTCTTGTGCAAGGAAAACACACCAGTAAATTATATATATATATATATATATATATATATATATATATATATATATATATATATATATATATATATATATATATATATATATTCAACATTGTACGAGACAAATATGATCTTCATATAACACTGATCAGAAATAAATATACAAATACTTCCTTTCGGGTAACCGTCGCATTCGGGTAAATTTTATTCTGGTATATGTCGCATTCGGGTAAGTGTCAGTTAGTTCGGGTAGATGTTACATTCGGGTAGCTGTCGCATTAGAGTAAGTGGAATTCGGGTGAATGTCTTCCTGGTATCTGTCTTCCGGGTGAGTGGGTTTCGGGTAAATGTGACACAATCATTTCGCGATCGTCAGAAAAGAAGCATGGCTTCTCAAAAACTATGAAATTGATGGATGACCATTGTTTATCCCGGACATAAAATAAAGTGTTGTGTGTTATCAACATACTTCTCGGGGACCGTCACCAATGAAAAAGGTAACCGAAAACAAGATTCGTTTTCCACAAATTATCAGAATTCAAAATTTGTATGAATCTTTAGAGGTTCTCGTTACAAATAGACCCCACATGGATCGAAGTGATAATTCTTTTCCTTGTGTTGCCAGGGCACGTGATTTTTCAAAAGCCAGACTCTAACAATCATTTCACTAAGATGATCCTGTAGGAAAATATAATAGATAATTAACTTTTTCCCAAAATAGTATCCTTCAATTTAGAGATTTTCGAGATAAAATATATAAATGAACTATCAGGATAAAATAAAATCAAAAAAAGATTACAGTATAACTATGTTGGTCAGGCTGGCACCGGGAGTCCACTCCGGGATGTGATCCCACTACTGCTTACCGCGGAGACTCTTAGCTGCTGGTTTTCACCCCTCGCTCGGTTCATCTCTCCTTAGCCAACCTGAATGCATCGGGCTCCCCCATTGCACCCATATTGACGGGTAGCTTAGTGTGGACATCACGTCAACATGGACTCATCCGGCACACAGTAGATCCCAACCTCAAATCAATCCGTAGTCCGACCCGTGAGTAGCCACGTTACAGGAGATGCCAAGCTCCCAGTCGAATGCTGGTAGTCAGTACGCGAATCATGTGTCATGTGAATCATAATTTTACTACTGTTAATTATAAAATAAGATATGAATAGCCATACCTACAAGCAGAGTGGCGCAGTGGAAGCGTGCTGGGCCCATAACCCAGAGGTCCGTAGATCGAAACTACGCTCTGCTATGCAGTTTTTTGCCTGATAGTGAGAAAATCAAGCTTAAAAATAACTGCAAATTATTTGTACTATTTTATGGCCGATACATGAAGTTTAGGCCCACTCGAAAGTTTGTTTGTTTTATTCGGGCATCGGGCAAAAATGCTAACAAAAACAAATAGAAATGAGGTGTGAAATTATTGTCGATGAGAACAAACATTATAGACTTTTAAGAATGAATCTTTTGTAGAAATATCTGATGGCACTGTCAAGGACCGATTAATGAATGATTACAGCGAGGGGCGTAAAAGATCCGCAAAACAATAACAGCCAATTAGAGAAAATTGTCAAATAAACTATTAGCAATAACATGTACTGTTGATTGCTCGGTGACTAGAGAGACACTGAAACACTGAACATATGGAATATTCATGTCGTTTTTCAGTAACTTATAGTAAAATTACAACCCAAACGATCCCATAAACACCATTCCTCAAAAAATAGTCCACAAATTGTGTTATGCAGCAGCTTTCGCAGAGCAGCTATAAAAATCCGAATCAAATCGTTTATGTGGTGGTTTGCCACCGAAGAACACATCTCTCATCGGTGGAAAAAACCTTCTTCAGAGCCGGCTCGAAATGCGCTACACTTTGCTACAGCTTCCTACCCGGATTCGTTAAAAAGTTAGTAAATAGTGTCCAGGCCATGGCTACGTTTGTTATCATTTTTTTTAAATATTTATGTATATATATATATATATATATATATATATATATATATATATATATATTTATATATATATTTATATATATATATATATATATATATATATATATATATATATATATATATATATATATATATATATATATATATATATATATATATATATATATATATATATATATATATATATATATATATATATATTAGTTACAGTTGCAGTTGCATTGCTTCCTTGTGCTTCCGTATAGCATAATGTCAGTTCGATGCGTTATTTTCAAGGCCAGAACAAAAAGAGTTTTGTCGTCCACAACTCGAGAGGAAACGAAGCGCGTATGATAACGCGAAAAAAGCAGCGATGTTTGCTGCATACAGTGTTGAACGAGACTAACGATTTGCGGTAGCGGAGTGCTGTATTTATATATTTTCGTTATTCATATTGTCATCGCTACATTACTTGCTCGTTATTGACGGCATGGATAGGTGAGCACAAAAATTGATAGAACAAATGTATGGGGAAATAGGAACGCTTCCAGCTTTCGTCAATTTTAACCATATTCGGATTAGATAACTGTAATGTAGGTATAGCATTATAAACAAATCTTAGGGATTTTCTAATTTGATTGGTATACAACTCATCAAAATTCATTTGCATTCAAAACATTGAGTGTACAAATAAGTTTCCAGCGTTTTTTGAAAAGTTCAACGTATTATTATAAAAAGAAGAAAAGCCACAGATTATTCACAGTACTGTCCATCGCTAGCTACAACCTTCTCCCATCTTTCTGGTAGCATATGGATTACACACTGAAAAAAGGACTGGTCTATTGAGGCAATCCAGTCATCAACCCATTTTTTGGTATCATCGTAGGAGGGAAATCGCTGCTCAGCCCTGTGTCATCGACCGGAACAAATGGCAATCGGAGGGAGCGTTGACTGGTGAATACGGCGGGTGAGGTAAGATTTCCCATTTGATGTTCTCCAGGTAGTTTTTGACACCAACTGCAATATGGGGCCGAGCGTTGTCATGTTGCAGAATCACCTTGTCGTGTCTATCGGCGTATTGCGACCTATTGTCCTTCAGGGCTCGGCTCAAACGCATCAATTGTTGTCGGTAACGCTCTCCTGTGATAGTTTTATTTGGTTTGGGTAGCTCGTAATAAATGAGCTGATCCCACCAGATACACAGCATAAGCTTGGAACCATGTTGTTGATGGCTGGCCGGGCCTAACCCAAGCTTTTTAACGCTAAGGATTGTCGTACCGTATCCACTTTACGTCACTAATCACGATTCGGTGCGGTAAATCTTTTCTTTTCTGTCGCTGAAGCAGATGTTCGCAGGTGAAAAAGCGCATTTCAATGTCTCCCGAATTCAAGTTATATGGGGCCCAATTGCCTTGGTTTTGAATCATTCCGCGTTGATTTATACGATGTGAAAGTGCTTGTTGTGTTACTCCCAACATTTCTGCAAGTTCTTCTCGTGTCTTGTGTATTCATCGAGTAGCTTCTCCAATTCCTCATCTTCGAATTTTGAGTACCGGGGCGCTTCTCATCTTCGTGGTCAAAATAACCACTTTTGAAAAACGGCTTTGTTGGAACGAAACTTTCCATTTTTGGAGTGATGGGAAAAATGTTGTTTTGACTTTGAGGATTCAATACGCACTGATACTTGAAGCCTCAACTCTTATCTTTATTATAAAGTTCTGTTCAGTTTCCGATGTGTATGTTTGAAATGGCAAACCTATTGAGTCAAACGATTGGGCCTTATTGGTACACCCAATAGTTATTAACGTTAACATTATTTCATAAAAACGTGACCTGATTTCTGATTTAACACCCTTCCTGAAAGACGTAGTGCTAAGTCCATATATGATCACCTGTGGTCATAACATGTGTGTGTGTGCGTGTGTGTTTCGAAGAAAAAGAACGTGCAATGGCAATAAGGACACAAGTTTCGACTCATGGCCAGCTTGTGCATTGTTCGCACGAATGGATAAGAATCGAAAATGAGTTAACCATCTGCAGCTGCTTCTACAAAACCACTTAAGCCATCGGTTCTTTTCAGGGCCACCAAAATTTGCTACTAAGAGTTATTTCCTAAATGTTGATGGGTTCTCAAATAATATCCGAAGTGATAAACGAGCCAAATCTTGGTCATGCGAATAGATTCAAATTGGTTGTTAAAGAGCATCCAATAGAAATGTCAAAAAACGTAACGTGGAGTAAAACTTGAGTAATCGGTCGAATCCTACTGAATATAGATATAAATTGGTATTATGTGAACAAATATTGAACTTGCGGTTCCGCGAAGCTGCTGTGATTGAGCCTCATAAATAAAAAAAAAAAAAATGGTAACAAACCTGGACACTATTTACTACAATTTTTTAACGAATCCGGGTAGAAAGCTGTAGCAAAGTGTAGCGCATTTCGAGCCGGCTCTGAAGAAGGTTTTTTCCACCGATGAGAGATGTGTTCTTCGGTGGCAAACCACCACATAAACGATTTGATTCGGATTTTTATAGCTGCTCTGCGAAAGCTGCTACATAACACAATTTGTGGACTATTTTTTGAGGAATGGTGTTTATGGGATCGTTTGGGTTGTAATTTTACTATAAGTTACTGAAAAACTACATGAATATTCCATATGTTCAGTGTTTCAGTGTCTATCTAGTCACCGAGCAATCAACAGTACATGTTATTGCTAATAGTTAATTTGACAATTTTCTCTAATTGGCTGTTATTGTTATGCGGATCTTTT
>NW_026599924.1:0-15398 GCF_029784135.1 Toxorhynchites rutilus septentrionalis
ATGACGGGGAGTTGAGTTATTTCGAGACTACTTCTTTGAAGTGTCCTTTTCAAATAGCACGAGAAGTCGAATCAAAATATAGTAAAATTGCTAAGATATATTTTTATCGAGAACGCGTCCATTTACGTCTTTTGGAGACACCAGATTGGGCAATAAATTATTACGTATTATTGCCAACCGTGCATTAATCAGCCTGCAATGCACATTGGAAAGTGTTTTAAGATTTATCCTAATATACCAAATTACAAAAAGTAAAATATTGTTTGTCACATAAGTCCAATATCATTATAGTACATCCCTTCCTTGTTGGGTTTTTAGAGACTTTAAACTTTTGCAGTTCATTCGTCTCTAGTCCTGAGAAGGGCCCTTGTGAAAAGAAAACTACTCCATTACTTCTCCTTCACCTGTCTTAAGAAAGACAATCCATTCTCGACTAACGCTCGCCGGCAACGAGAAGTGATTATAATACGATGCTTGGTTCCAAAATGATACTAAATAATACGAGCATTTGTAAACGAATAACTCTGAACTGATTAAGAATTGATCATATTTGTGGAAGCATGTTCTATTATCAAAAGTATTCTTCTATAGTAACATTTATCAGCAAGCTCAGAGGTTTATTCATATTTCATATATTCATACTTGTGACAGCGTATGGAATGTCAGAGTTTGAAAACGTGTTTTTAAAACTCTTTTCGCATAAATTGGTGGCCCTGAAAAGGGCCGTTTGTTTGAGAATGAGGTCAGATAGGTCAGACTTAGGCGCGTTCTCCACGAATACGACGAGCCAATTGGATGTCTTTCGGCATAATGGTCACTCGTTTGGCATGAATGGCACACAGATTGGTATCTTCGAATAATCCGACCAGATAAGCTTCACTTGCTTCCTGCAGAGCCATAACAGCCGAGCTCTGGAAGCGAAGATCGGTCTTAAAATCCTGAGCAATCTCACGAACCAAACGTTGGAATGGAAGCTTACGGATCAACAATTCAGTCGACTTTTGGTACCGACGAATTTCACGCAGAGCGACGGTTCCTGGCCGATAACGATGTGGCTTCTTGACTCCTCCGGTAGCTGGAGCACTTTTACGAGCAGCTTTAGTGGCCAACTGTTTGCGAGGAGCCTTTCCTCCGGTGGATTTACGAGCGGTCTGCTTGGTACGAGCCATTGCTTACGATTTCAGTAGAGTTAACGGTTTCAAAGTTGTTCTTGGAATGAAAAATTTCCACGCGTTCCCTCGCTTTTATATATGAAACGTGTTACCATTTTGCGCATGCGCAACAAAAAGGAAAACGCAGAGAAGAGAAGAATGACAATATGATGAAGAAGGAAACAACATTTACATTCGGATATAAAAGAGGGTACCCCTAGGTGAAAACAACATCAGTTTCATTCATCGTTTGTACTGGAAAGCATCATACAATAATTCAGAAAAATGACTGGCCGTGGTAAAGGAGGAAAAGGACTGGGAAAAGGAGGAGCCAAGCGTCATCGTAAGGTTCTTCGTGATAACATCCAGGGTATCACAAAGCCCGCCATCCGTCGTTTGGCTCGTCGTGGAGGAGTGAAGCGTATTTCCGGTCTTATTTACGAGGAAACTCGTGGAGTGCTGAAAGTATTCCTGGAAAACGTAATCAGAGATGCTGTTACCTATACGGAACACGCCAAACGAAAGACCGTTACCGCAATGGACGTTGTGTACGCTTTGAAACGCCAAGGTCGTACTCTCTACGGATTTGGAGGTTAAATGATATAATTTTGCGTAGGTTTCAACAAAACGGCCCTTTTCAGGGCCACGATATTTTTCCAGTTAAAAGAGTGATTAGTAACGTTTTTAAATGAACCACTGTTCAATTGATTGATTGAATATTTGATTTATTTCAGTCGGCTTTAACCCTTCAGGTCATTCGCCGTCTATCGAAAAATATTGATATTACAAATGTATACAATGTTATTACATGACGTGGTGAAAAATAAACGAAACATTGAACAACTTTAAACTTCTGTACTGAACGCAACCGCTCCAGATGTGTAGCATGCTTACTGCGCAGGAACCACTGTTCAAAATCATGATTCGTTTCTCAATTGGTGGTACAAGAAAGCCAGTTTTTTGTGCGTTCGTTTTTTCCAGATTTCCCATTTGTGCGACCCATTTGGTGCGATTTCATTATTAAATCTAAACTCGAATCACACAAATAATAAAAGTACTCAAAAGTGGTCGCACGAATGAGGAAACGCATAAAAACAGGTTTTCCTGTTAGTTTATGATGACGATTCAAATACAATTTCACGTTGTACTTTAGTTGTATTGACCCAAACCCAAAAAAAAAGTCCAATATTTGTTGACTGAATGTCTGTGAATTATGAGTCGAATGAGGGATCATTGTAAACTATACTTGGGTACATGTAATCTCAAAACGATCGCGATGGCTATGAATGATTTTAGACCAAAACCTCATGTGATCGCAACCTAATGCAGGCTCGACGTAAAGTTTGTTACACAATTGATGCTTTTCGATATCATCAGTTGGCCATCATATCTCGTTTCGTTAGAATATGAACATTCTTAATAGTGTACAATGTTGGACACATGATGCAGATGTGTGAAAATGTATATTGACTGTTATAAAAAAATCATTTGAATTATTATTTGAGGTGAAAAACTTTTGTTACTCTTTCGATTCAATGTGTTTGTAGTCCTGAGAAGGACTGTTTGTTTTTAAATCATTTCAATCGACTGAACTTTACTTCTTGGCGGCGGCTTTCTTCGGAGCGGGTTTCTTAGCCGGTGCAGCCTTTTTCGGTTTTGGAGTTTTAGGCTTCTTCGCCGCTGTTTTCGATGGTTTGGTTGCTTTCTGTTTGGGAGCGGCCGCTTTTTTCACGGTTCCAGCCTTTTTGGCAACTTTGGCGACGGCTGCTTTAGCCTTCTTCTCAACCGCTTTCTTTGCTGGTGCTGCCTTAGGCTTTTTGACGGCAGCAGTTTTGGGAGTGGCTGCCTTTTTGGCAACTTTCTTTTCCCCTGAAGGCTTCTTCCCAGCCGCAGTTTTCTTTGGTTTCTTCTCGCCCGCAGGTGTCTTGTCCTTAGATTTAATTTTAAAGGACCCCGATGCTCCACTTCCTTTGGTTTGCACAAGACTACCTTTCTCAACACCACTCTTCAGAGATTTCTTGATGAAAGTTGAGAGCTTAGCAACGTCGCACTTGTAATTGGCACCGATATACTTCTTGATGGCCTGAAGAGATGATCCATTACGTTCCTTCAAAGTCTTGATGGCGGCTAAAACCATTTCATTCACTGGTGGATGAGTGGCTGGCTTTTTCGGTTTCTTACCCTCTCCTTTAGGAGCACGAGCCTTTTTCGGTGTCTTGGCTGGAGATGCGGCAACCGATGCTGCGGTAACGACTTCAGTAGCTGTATCGGCCATTTTTCACTGTATTTCACTACTATGTTTCAACGAAATGCTGAATTCCATGGTGCGCTCTGTGTCGCCACTTGTGCTCGAAATTGACATCTGTGTTAGGGAAACTCAGTGCGTTCGTTTCAATTCGTTGTTGAGAAAATCTTTTGCGTTTTTGAAATTCATATTTTAAGACATGGTAATTTTCTTTGTCCTAATTCGCACAAAATAACGTTATACGCTTTTCATTGCACGCTATGATAATCTAGCTAACATTCAGAGTTGTCTGATGTTAAAAATCACTTCTCGTTTCGCAACAATTTTCCGGTAATGTGCATAGTATGTATCAGAACTATTAACACAATACTGAAAATGTGTAAAATTGTGTTATTACAAAAGTAAAACGACGATAAAAAGTTGTTTGTAAAGAAGAGCAACATTTCCCCGATCATTTGATACCAAAATTGTATGTTTCTTCATCAACACAGCGAAGTATTTTCATCTAAACTTTGCTGCCATCGGAGCAGCTCAGGCACTTTTTGATTTCCGTTCGCTTTCATATGACTCAATATACCCATACAAAATTGTTACCATTATTTAAATTTGTTCTGTGAAATGAAAGAAATTTGAATACTTTTAGAGAAAATATCATCATTATTCGTACAATCATATTCGTAGTTACGATTCACGTTCCGAGGATGGATTGGTAATACAAACTGTTTGCCAACATTTGTGTTATCGATATTCTGCTACAAAATCCCAAACTGTACAGATCAAAAATATTTTATTTATTTAAAATCATTTAAAATTTTAAAAATCATCATGATGTTTATAATGTTTACATGTACCCTATGATTTGGTGAATTTGTATGTTATTCATATGTTGACTCCAAACCAGTATAACCTAAAATTGAAAGTTGAAAAAAACCATAGCTGTGCTTCTGAATTTTTCATTTCATCTGTTGAATGTTTCCGCTATTAATTTTTTTTTCTTTCTGTCATCGTTTTTACTATACCAACGTTAGACTATTTCCGTTTTTTTTGCCACTCGTAAGTGAAATATTATTTCAATATAAGCTAGCTTTCCAAAGACAACTCTCCAATGGGTTCATTCGAATAGTCAATAGCAGCATGTTTGAAATCAATTTATTAGTTTTATCTTGTTCAGTCCTTCGACAACAACTCACATTCCACAATTCCAACTTTAACTACCTTAATTCTTCATCTGCTTAGTCTGTTCAACAGGCAGCTCATATGGAACGACAAAGCTCAAGATTTGTACTCGCGACAAAACGTACATTTCAATTACCCAACTGTGAGATCCTAATTCAATACAGGTAATTACCCGACTGCGCAGATAAACGGTAACAAATCCAACACATCATCCTGGTAAAACTGAAAGCTCAGATCTGGCTTATCCGTATCACGCATAATTCGAATCGAAATTTGAAAAGTAAACTTGTGTACATGTATTTTGGAGAAGGATAAACACATTTAAAAAATAAAAATCATGGATGAGAGTTATCCATTCCGTATATAATAAATATCCTATGTAATAGAGCAGTGGTTTTCAACCTTTTCTGCTCCTTTCCACTTTTGACGAAGATTAATCCCAGTTCTTCCCCCTATCAGTATTTTGTAAGAAAGTCTGTAGCATATCAGTAAAATAATGAATGAATACAAACGGCTTTCAAGTTATATTCGCAACAAATATGATTCTGTACTTGTATCTGACTACAAAAAAGGTATATAAAGTCAGTATGACACCTGCGTCTGAATGATTTCCGCCAAAATCATAATTCTTGAGCACGTTGTCAAAAAGCACAACTCATGTCATCTTCGATATCCACTCTGTTACGGTGTTTTCTTTCCATCAGCAGCATTGTAGGAAATCCAGATTCACATAAATACTACACACTAGACAACAATACTCGTAACAATAATGCAGATCGATGATTTTGTTCTAAAATTGATCCGAAACTTTCGTCACTGCCAGTCGAAAGGGGATTCAAACCATGTCCAAATCTTGTTATTTGACATGGTTACATGAAACATGATATCACATGTTTCAAGTTTAACTTGTTGTAAAAAATCTTGACAAATGCTGTACAATTTTCTTTTTAATGGTCTTCTGTACTGTTTCGTCGTCTGTTCCATCATCATTCTTTGACGAAAGTCTTTGAAACATTGTGAAGTTGTTCAATCGAACATTACATTCCAGATTTAGAAATGTTTGCCGAGGATCGCAAATTTTAGCGTATCCAATAAAGTTTTTGTAGTAATTTTTGTTAATCATTGTCAAATTCAAAGCGAAGTAAATGTACAATAGTCCCTTGCAGAATTCCCCCCTTTTAAAGACTAAATTCCCCACCGGTTGAAAATTACTGTAATAAAGCATTCAGTTTTCTCCAAGTGATAAAGAAAATTTTGAATGAAAATTGAGACAAACAATGGTGTCATATTTTAATACAGTCAATTCGATGCCAAACCGATTCAGTGGTTCTCAGAATCTCATGGAAGTGGTAGTTTTGTTTCTTATCGCAAGATATTAGACTCGTATTTTTTTATTATTTCGTTAGGGTGACCATTTCGATTCAATTTAAAGTCAATCAAAGTCAAAAATTTAAAATCAATCACCTGTTCATTAAAAAACCCGCTTACAAAATATTTGAATTGTTCTTCGTAATTATCGATTGTATTTGTTTTTTTTCCTGTTCCTTTTTTTCCTGCGCTATATATTTTTATATTTTTTCTTGAAAGCTGAGAATGTTTTACATAACATATCTTAAAATCAGAGATGTATTTTTGTTTTGTTTTCACCTTATGAATTTTCAAATCTAACCGATGGTTCGATTTGAAAAATCGGTTTTCCCATTTTTTCTCGATATGGTCGATACATGAAATTGAAGTCAAGAAGCTAGTCTCCTTTGAAAAAATATTACACCTGCGATAAAATTGGATTTTGTTTTCGTGATTATTGATTGTATTTGCTTTTTATAGATCAAGTGCGCTATTTTTTTATTTTTTCTTGAAAATTAAGGATGTTTTACATAACATATTCTAAAAATCAAAAAGGTTTTTTTTTTCGTTTTTGAGTTATAACTTTTCAAAGTTTACATGTTTTCAGTCTTTTTGCAATATTTCTGTGCGAATATACTAGATCTATGCGACTAAAATCCAGTTTAATCGCAAATGTGGCACTATAAACTATTTGGCTTTAATTGGACATAACATTCAAACATTCAAAAGTTATGATTTTTGGAAAAACGGGTAAAATGATTTTTTGACCACCGGTTAGATTTGGAAAATCATAACATAAAAAGGGGAAAACATCTCTCTGATTTTACTGTTTCTTAGAAATTTGTTTTTCGTTTATATGACAGCCCACCCTAAGAGGAGTGTCGAACCACCTTAGAAATGTTTCTTCCCCATAATACCTCCACATGCCAAATTTAGTTCCGTTTGCTTGATTAGTTCTTGAATTATGCGGAAATGTATGCTTCATTTGTATGGCAGCCCCCTCCCCTCTCAGTGAAACAGGAGGAGTGTCTATTCACCATAGAAACCTGTTATGTCCCTTGAAACCTTCACATGCCTAATTTGGTATTTTCTTGATTAGTTTTCGAGTTATGCAGAAATTTGTGTTTCATTTGTATGACAGCCCCCATTAGAGAGGGGGGAGGAGTCTCAAACTGTCATGAAAACCTTCCCCGGCCCCAAAAAACCCCAACATACCAATTTTCATGTCGATCGGTTCAGTAGTTTCCGAGTCCATAAGAATCAGACAGACAGACAGAAATCCATTTTTATATATATATATATATATATATATATATATATGAAAAAAAATATATATATATATATATATATATATATATATATATATATATATATATATATATATATATATATATATATATATATATATATATATATATATATATATAAATATATATATATATATATATATATATATATATATATATATATATATATATATATATATATATATATATATATATATATATATATATATATATATATATATATATATATATATATATATATAAATATATATATATATATATATATATATATATATATATATATATATATATATATATATATATATATATATATATATATATAGATGATGCATAACATCGTGAAACGTGAAAAAATATACACTGAGAAAAAAATAGTATTTTTTTTTCTATTTACAAAAAAAACTTTAGTTTGCAACATCTAAAATACGTATTTTTTATTTTTATTTTTATTTTTTCATATAAAATAGAAGTCATGGAGAAAAAAAATAATCCAAGATGGTAAAACTATTTTTGACAAACTTCTGATGAACATCTGATGTGATTTGAAACAAAAAAGGTCATTCTTAATCTCATTCTAAATGCAGCCATTCTCGAGATATTTAAAAAAAATATTTCCAATCAAAAATACTCATGTTATGTCATTTGTCGATTTCATTTGCAATTGCTCTAAACGTCAAATACAGGTCGGACTCGATTATCCGGAGTATTAATTTTTTTTTCACTCCGGATAATCACAAAACAAAGAATTTTCTCTCGGTAAACGTAATATTATTATGATTTGCACTTATTTATTGAACGGTTTTATCTAGCTTGGACATGTTTGTATTTTTGTGACTTTGTAACTCTGTAACGTTGTCTATAGCGCTATAACGTTGTCTATAGCGCTGTATCACATTGATAGAAATTTAACCCTCTTTCTGTTAACCGTTTGATCTGAAATTTGGAACACATCTTTATCTCGGATGTCATTATAAAACTGCGTATTCCGTGATCTTGAAAATCCAAGATGGCGGCCGGTACAAAATGGCGGATTATGGACATATTTTCTCAAAATCCTATCAATATGGGTTTTCTCAAAACCCCATAAATTTGGCTATATGAAATATGGCATATGAAAAAACAATGGCAATCAAAGGCCTTGACTAGTA
Organism: Toxorhynchites rutilus septentrionalis; assembly: GCF_029784135.1. Classification (NCBI taxonomy): domain Eukaryota; kingdom Metazoa; phylum Arthropoda; class Insecta; order Diptera; family Culicidae; genus Toxorhynchites; species Toxorhynchites rutilus. The sequence goes on from NW_026599924.1 coordinate 8,375, forward strand.
GAATACAGTTATTTATGAAAAATTCAAAACCAAGATGGCGGCCGCTACAAAATGGCGAATTACATATTTTCTGAGAACCCCAACAATATGGGTATCAAATGAAAGGGATTGACTAGTAGAACACAGTTATTTATGAAAAAATGCAAATCCAAAATGGTCTCCACCACAAGATGGCGCCATATTTTTTCTTTCAAAGCCCCATCAATATGGGTATCAATTGAATGTGCTCGACTGGTAGAACACAGTAGATCATTAAAAATCAATGTCCAAGATGGCCGCAGTTCCCAAATAAACAATTACTTTTTCAATAGTTTCATTCAGCTTGTCCTGTTTGTTTGTATGCTTGAGTGTTTGTAGGATTGTCCCACATTGATTGAAATTGGACCCCGTTCCTGATCACTGATTGATCTGAAATTACCTTTAATTTTACTGCCATTATAAAACTGCGTATTCCTTGATCTTGAAAAAATTCAATTTGGCCGCCGCTAAAAATTGGCTGAATGGCTTGACTTGGAGAATACACTACATTATGAACAACATAAATACCTAAAGGTCACCGCCACGAAATGGTCGACTATGTTTTTTTTTGAAATCCTCTCAATATTGGTATCAAATGAAATGATTTGACTAATAGAATACAGTACATCATCAAAATATTCCGATGAATATCCATCTTGTCGCCATCGCCATCTTGTGGTGGATTTGTATTTCCCATAAATAACTATGTTATACTAGTCAATCCCTTTCATTTGATATCCATATTGATGAGGTTCTGAGAAAATATGTAATCCGCCATTTTGTAGTGGCCGCCTTCTTAGATTTGCATTTTCCATAAATAACTGTATTCTACTAGTCAAGCCCTATCATTTGATACCCATATTGATGGGGTTGTGAAAAAACTATATATGGCGCCATCTGGTGGTGGCGGACAATTTGGATTTGCATTTATCTTGAATGTCTGTGTTCTACTAGTCAAGACCTTTGATTTGATACCCATATTTATGGGGTTCTGAGAAAATATGTAATCCGCCATTTTGTAGTGGCTGCTCAAATAAATATTAGATATACAATATTTGCTGCGCATATTATTTAAAAAAATGCACCAAAGTTTGGATGAAGATGATCCGTTATTGAGTAAATATTCGGATTTGGTATCAATAGATCCGGAAACTGTTCCTGTTCCTTAACATTACATTTAAGTCGCAAAATTAGTGTTGTGTTGGTACTTGAAAAGGCTTACCATCAGTATTTCGGTCAAATTGCACCAAATCGGTGACCGATTTCAATAGGAAACGGCCTTCGAATGGTACCTAGAATATCCAAGTGAGTAATAAACAAGATTCTGGTAAGGACGTGTGAACTGTAACAGAGAAATTTAAGATTGTTTCAAACATGAATTAAGAACACGCTAAATGTTTTCTCAACAGCGATTCGAAACGAGCGCAGGGAGTTTCCCAAACACGGATGTCAATTCAAGTCAATAGCGGCAGCACCAAGGAAGTCAGAGAAACACAGTGAGCAAAACGGGAGAAACGGGGGACTTGATCAGTTACCACCGCACCAGCACGGACGGACGGATTACATCCGTTTTCTCCAAATCGGTGTTTAATTTGGCAGTGTTGATTTCGATGCACGATCCGGCCTAGCCTTCATTGCCGACGATCCGCCGGAAAATATCAGCGATACTAGCTAACTTCGGTGCATTTAGCAAAAGTGTACGGATATTTGGTCGCAAAGTTCCCGGTGAACGACCAAGAAATGAAAATGATTGGCCAACGGTGATTTGTAACAAAAGTGCGTGAGTTATCGGGAAGCGTGTCTGTTGCTCTGACTCTAAGTGGCGCAGGTCGGGAATCCTGTGCGACACAAGTCGCTGAGATATGGTTTGTGTAAAAAAGCAAATTTAGTTGTACACGCGATGTATAAAATGGTGAAAGTTCGCGGTGTGGAACATGAAAAATTGGAAGGTAACAAAACGGCTTCCTAAAAAGAAAAGAAGAAGAAAATAAAGTGGTTAAACGGAGATAATAGTTTGGAAAGATGAAGAAATTGTTGTGAATAGAAATAGTGTTGGAAAGAAATATTGGTTGGAATTGAACGGGAGAGAAGTGCACGAAAGTAAGCGACGACGAAGGAAGACCGACGGCACTAAGAGCCTGACCACCAACGGGTGATGAGAAGCTGGGCACTGGGCGAGAAGTCACATCAGGTGAGTGCGAGCGTGAGAAAGTGTGTGTGTGTGTGTGTGTGCTATCAATTAAATTATCTTAATTCAATAAAATCTATTTTTGTGCATGATGGCTGCTCGTGATCTGGCCGAATTATATTGAAGCTTCGGATACTTAGCACAAACTTCCATACAAAGCAATTGAATTTTTTTATGTTGTTACTCTATTTTTATATTCTTATCTATTTATTTTTTATTAGCCGACAACAAAAATCATTTCTTCTTCCCACTTTTTTTTTCGGTCAGTTAATAACATCAAACGTAATGCTTAACTCAAGATTTCTGAACATGATTATCAGACTGAAAGAAATGTAATATTTATCCAGTTGCAATACTGGTTGTTCTTCGAGCACGGAAAATGTAGAAGATATAGTCTGTATTGATATTTGCTTCAGGATAGAAATCGAATCCATTTTTTGTTGAGTGTCGTTCTTAGCTGCACTACATTTTTTAAATTCAAAAGCTTAGCTGGGTATGGAAATAAAAACTGTCCCCAAACCAAATCACCCGCATTATGGAAAATATTGTGTAGGGTACCAAATAAGAAATGATATGAGGTTCACCATAAAATCTGTGGTAAAAAGCGTACTTTTCATTTTTTTGCACACTATTCTCGATAGCTTCGAGATAAAAATTACTGGAAAAAAATGAAAGTGCGTCTTACTATGGTGTATCGAAAAATCTTGAAATATTGAAATTTTCTTTATTCAGAGATTCAGTACTACTCTAATTCGTATTTAAATGCGTTTCTACACCTTTTTAGATATGTGTGATAATATGTGGTGCAAAAAAAAGGTCAAATTCATATATAAGTATTTATGTTTATTTGTTCGTGTATGTCTTTTTCAGAATATTTTGATAACTGCGCGGTACGAAAATATCTAATTATTTTTTTTTAAATATTTTTTCTTATTTCTATTTCAGTAATTTTCTATTTTTTTTAATTGGTTAAAATCCTAAAATTGTATGTGCGTATTCCGTATTCGTAAAAGAGTCCCAAACCTTATCACCAGCGCTATGGAAAGTATTGTTGCGAATTAGAAAATTAGATGTTATTTTTGAATATAACATCTATATGGTTCACAATAAGAGCTATGGCTAAAACGTTGTTTTTTGTTGCTTGAAAAAGAAAATATGTAAAAATACTCGTAGTACATCTTACTATGATAAAATTACCATCGATTTTTTTTTTATGCGAAATTAGATAATTCTTTAAATCGATCAGATTTGGAATTGTTTAGTATTATGAATTGATATCCACGATTTTATTAATCATCTATTTCATATAAATAAAAAGTATTGAACGTACTTTTGTTTCCTCATTTTAACCTCGCTACATTATGAAACAAATAATAAATAAAAAAACACGTACGAACACATTTCAAAACAGTACTGTGCGTGTTGAGTATCTTTCATTTCCATTTTTTCATTCTCAATAGGCTTGAGTTTTGAGTATAGGTATTCAGAATAATAATTTATTTTTTGAAATTTTGTACCGTATACAACATTTTCATTTTCCAAATGAAAAAATACTAGACAACAATATAGAAATAAAAAAAAAAATTGCATATTTTTGTACTGCGCAGTACTTAAAATTTTCTAAAAAAAAAATCGCAAACATCTAAAAAGAGATTAAACCAGTACAGATTCTCAGAATTCTAAAAAAACGAAAAATTTATAAATATATATTTTATGTATCGCGCCACACAGTTAAACTTCTGAAAAAAATCACACATATCTAGAAAACGCGTAGAAAAACATTTGAATACGAATTAGAGCAGTACTGAATCTATAAATTAAAAAAAAATCAATATTACATAAATGTTATTTTTTGGTACTTAAATTTTTGATAAAAAATTATTTTGATATTATTTCTCGATACACCATAGTAAGATGCAAAAACTTGATAAGAACGTTTCTTACTATAGATTCCATGGTGAATCTCATAGAGGCAAAAAATACTCAAAATTTCTTATTTTGTATCCTATACAACATTTTCCATAAAGTGGGTGATTTGGTTTGGGGGCACTTTTAATTTCCATACTCAGCCAGGCCCTTTGCCTATTTAACAGCATGAATAGGAACGCCAAATTAAAAGCTTTGATTTCAGTTTGCAGAAATCGTTTGATTGCAGAAAATATTCAATTACATAGATAGATTTCAATATACAATAACCTTAAAATTAATCGATGTTATTTATGTATATTGACAGCTTTCAATAAATAAAAAAAACGAGAAAATACAATTAGTTCAAAATTTTATATTCTGTCGAACTTCGTTAACCTGCAGTAACGTATGGAGCGATTTCACGCCAAATCAGCTGAATAACAGCCAGTTTCGACACGACGCTCTTCAATTACTTTTAAACCGTGTACACAAGGTAAAAGCTACCCAAAATCACAATTTTCAGTATTTCTATGTTACTTTTGTTACAAAATAATCGATAAAACTTTGATAACATCCAGCAACTCTGATGTATCGTGTGGTTTGGCTTTTCTGCACTATCGACGGAAGGACTGAAAGGCAAAGCTGTTTAACGAGTCTTGTATGAGATTCAGTACTAGGTCCGGAGCTCGACACAATGTTATCATTGGAAGTGTGAATTGCTGGTGATTTTTTTTTTTTTTTATGAGAATGGTACTTCAATCATTATCCTTTGCTTCCCATCCTGATCTTATTCATGGCAACGTGGCGAAGGATGTATGCATGGAAGGAAAGAAAATTCTGGAAATGTAGTTTTTTAGCAGCTGGTATACCTGGTAATTTGGCCCATCTCAACTACCTGAGTAAAACGAGCATGTATTACCCATTTCTGCTACATTCTACTCGTATAATAATACTGCTTGCCTTTATCGATTTGATTAACCGAGATTCGATTTCATTTCGAAGCAGTGTTTGAAACATTCCTCGTTGTGAGCTGATGCTTTGCAATAGTTTAAAACATTGAACTTATGATTATTAGCTAGAATTAATCAGGAGAAAGCTAAGCATATTTAGAAAGCATAAGTCAGAAATCGATTTTTAGAAAAGTCCACTATCGATCTGCAGGGACTTACGTGGGTTAGAAAGAAAAGGTCCATTGTCGGTCTCCGGCCTCGGTTGGGCTCAACAGGGTAATATTCCGAGCTCGGTGAAATGATTCACTCATATCGGTTTGGAAACAGATGCTCTCCTTGGAGATTGCTGTGGATTGATTTTTAGAAAACCAATCAATGTAACTCTTTATTAGAAATTTGTTGTCGTCCTGAAAAGGACGGTTGGGTTCTCGATTTTGGTGCAGTTCCATGTCGTTGTTGATTTAAGCTTTCTTCTCGGTCTTCTTGGGTAGCAGGACAGCTTGGATGTTGGGCAAAACTCCGCCTTGAGCTATAGTTACACCCGACAGCAGCTTATTCAATTCTTCGTCATTACGAATAGCCAGCTGCAGATGACGTGGGATAATTCTGGTCTTCTTGTTGTCACGAGCGGCATTTCCTGCCAACTCCAACACTTCAGCTGCCAAATATTCCATCACTGCTGCCAAGTAAACAGGAGCTCCAGCTCCAACACGTTCGGCGTAGTTTCCCTTCCTGAGCAGACGATGGATACGACCCACTGGGAACTGCAATCCAGCACGATTTGAACGGGACTTTGCCTTTCCCTTAACTTTTCCTCCTTTACCACGTCCAGACATTTTTTGTTATATAATTATGAAGTTATTCACGAGCAAAGCGAAACTGTACTGATGAAAATTTTCAGTAAGCGAACCCTCTTTTATACTAACTCTGCCATTATTAGTTTTTCACTCAGGCAGTGCTACGAATATAATGAAATGGCATCATAAACATAAGGGGACGGGCATACATTCCACCCTGACTGTGCATATAACATGATGTTTCCCTTGCTTTCAACATTAGTTCCTCTCGAACAGTGAAAGCGTTAAAACGTAGCAATGGCTCCTAAAACCAGTGGAAAGGCAGCGAAGAAGTCCGGAAAGGCTCAGAAAAGTATTACCAAGACCGACAAGAAAAAGAAGAAGGTCCGCAGGAAGGAAAGCTACGCTATCTACATTTACAAAGTGTTGAAACAAGTCCATCCTGACACGGGTATATCATCCAAAGCCATGAGTATCATGAACAGCTTTGTGAATGATATTTTCGAACGCATCGCCGCTGAATCATCTCGTTTAGCGCATTACAACAAGCGATCAACTATAACTTCTCGTGAAATTCAAACCGCAGTTCGTTTATTGCTACCAGGAGAATTGGCCAAACACGCTGTCTCCGAAGGAACCAAAGCCGTCACAAAGTATACCAGCTCCAAGTAAATTCTGAATTCTACAATATGAAAAAAACGGCCCTTCTCAGGGCCACAAAATTTAGGTTAAAGAGTTCAAAATACAATTTTTCAATCATTTATTGGTGTTATTATAACAAGTCGCTTCTCGTGCGAACACTCCGCTTTCATTGCTCGAAAGTTTCTGAAAAGTAATATCACAAAAGGTGTCCAAAATGGCTCGATATAACAATTTAATGTAATACGATTTATTGTGAAGTACGTTTTGAGAATGATGTGATCATTGTGTGCAGAATGTATAATGCATCGAGTGAATTTGATAACTGAAACTTGTTGCCCTTTAATCTCGACTGTCCATTCTCATGGAACGTCGTAATTCCAGTATATCACTCGGATGTCCCCTCTCATGGCATATTAAAGTTTATTAGTGATGACGGGGAGTTGAGTTATTTCGAGACTACTTCTTTGAAGTGTCCTTTTCAAATAGCACGAGAAGTCGAATCAAAATATAGTAAAATTGCT
>NW_026599925.1:0-15349 GCF_029784135.1 Toxorhynchites rutilus septentrionalis
CATTTGAATTAGAAGCATACCATCCTACGAGAATATTCTGAGATGGTGGAGTGTTGGAATTGACCCATCTGGTCATGGGAACCATTTGAAATTTCAAGAAATTTACGATAATGGACAATAAGGTTAATATTTTTTGGAGGCGATAGAATGTCGATTTTATCATTTGAATTAGAAGCATACCATCCTACGAGAATATTCTGAGATGGTGGAGTGTTGGAATTGACCCATCTGGTCATGGGAACCATTTTAAATTTCAAGAAATTTACGACAATGGACAAGTCCTAAGGCTAATATTTTTTGGAGGCGATAGAATGTCGATTTTATCATTTGAATTAGAAGCATACCATCCTACGAGAATATTCTGAGATGGTGGAGTGTTGGAATTGACCCATCTGGTCATGGGAACCATTTTAAATTTCAAGAAATTTACGATAATGGACAAGTCCTAAGGCTAATATTTTTCGGAGGCGATAGAATGTCAATTTTATCATTTGAATTAGAAGCATACTATCCTCTGAGAATATTCTGAGATGGTGGAATGTTGGAATTGACCCATCTGGTCATGGGAACCATTTTAAATTTCAAGAAATTTACGATAATGGACAAGTCCTAAGGCTAATATTTTTTGGAAGCGATAGAATGTCGATTTTATCATTTGAATTAGAAGCATACCATCCTACGAGAATATTCTGAGATGGTGGAGTGTTGGAATTGACCCATCTGGTCATGGGAATAATTTGAAATTTCAAGAAATTCACGAAAATGGACAAGTCCTAAGGCTAATATTTTTTGGAGGCGATAGAATGTCGATTTTATCATTTGAATTAGAAGCATACCATCCTACGAGAATATTCTGAGATGGTGGAATGTTGGAATTGACCCATCTGGTCATGGGAACCATTTTAAATTTCAAGAAATTTACGATAATGGACAAGTCCTAAGGCTAATATTTTTCGGAGGCGATAGAATGTCAATTTTATCATTTGAATTAGAAGCATACCATCCTATGAGAATATTTTGAGATGGTGGAGTGTTGGAATTGACTCATCTGGTCATGGGAACCATTTGAAATTTCAAGAAATTCACAAAAATGGACAAGTCCTAAGGCTGATATTTTTTGGAGGCGATGGAATGACATTTTTTTCATTTTAATTAGACACACGAGTCTTTCCATTAGTCATCAAACCGGCATCTACTGCTAAAATAATCGTTTTTGAATTTGAATGGCGGCTTCAAAAATTGATCGTTCATAACAAGAAAGTCAGCTTAAGTCGACCAATTAATTTGCTTCGATGGCTAATGAATCGCGGCTTAAATGTAAATCAGCTTACATCTCTGGACCAAATATTACATCGGTCAATGAAAAAATATTCAAAAAGAAAATAATTTTTTGGGTCGAATAAACTAAGTTTCTCTAAAATTTAGCCGATCAATATTATAGTCCAGTTCTAGATTTTCTTAGTCGAGCCGGATAGGCGCCGATTCCAAAACGTGATTAACCCATTCCAAAATATTGTTTCATGTTTTATTGTAAAATCTCATCATATTCTCACAAAAAAGTGCTTAAAAAATTAAGAATATTTGAGAAAATATATGAGGAAACGAATTTTTGATCGGTTGAGCAACCTACAACATGGGATAGTCTAGTATTTTCGGAAATGCTAGTCGATATTAAATTTTCAGTTCGCGAAATCGATGCATCGAGAACACTTCTTAACCATGACTCGAGACTCCCGGCTTAAATTTACGAAAAAAAAGTTGAAATCGACTATTATCGAGTGATATTAATCATTCGACTTTGTTCCGATTTTCTGAATAAGAAACCTCCTCAGATCAGTCTCGTTCAGACGACTTGAAGCTGAAGTATTTTATTATAAGTAAACGTATGCTTTCAAGTGATATAAATCTTACAATAGGGTTTTCTTTGCGACTCCTTGGTAGTCAGAGGTAATACCTAACCCACTGAGTAATGGAATTCAAGTTCTCCTCTCAGATTGAGCCTAGAGAAAAATATCTTGTTCTGCAAATTGTTATTAATTTAAATCTTATTTCGCCATACTTTTTCCCGTGAGTATTCACTTTAAATGAATAGAATACGTCCTACAATCAGTAGATCAATTAGGCGTAATTATATAAAAAAAAACTGTATTGATTTTTTCCTGGATCTAACCGCGTTGTCATCACTTCTGGTAATGATCGATTGTTCATTTTCATTCCTTTTTCTCCACTTCTGTCATACATATACATCTACTACTGAATCCACTGAACGCGAATTTAGCCTTCGTAACTTCCGTGAGCAACCACTTGCAACTTATTTAACACTAGATTTACCAGACCAGTCATTTTGACTGGTCGTGCAATTTCAATTTAAAATTCCTACGACATATTACATTTGCTTTCCGAAATGATGTTATGACTTTTGTAGCTATAAGTAGAAAAAACATTTTATAAACTTAATGTTACTTAATATTTATTACTAACAAATATATTTTTTTGTTATTGACATTTAAACCAGTACCAGTCAAACTGACTGGTGCATGTTTCTATGAAGAAATGTATGAGAGCGTTTTAATTTCAACATATTTTGACAGCAATTGTCAGCCCCTGAAAATGTTCTGCATATTTAGAAAATGCAACCAGCATACCTCTGGAATGTTCAGATGTGGAAAGTGAATTATACGACAGCGGCGATGATTTGTTAGATAGAAAAATTGATTCTCAAGGAAGTGATGATAACAGTGCTATTATCGAGAGTAGTGATGAGGAAATTCCTGATGATGACAATATAGATGAGCCAAGCGACAGTGGTTGCGTAAAAATTCCAATCAAGCGTACCAAATCAGCAAACTGAAATTGCTTTAGACGGAACTATTTGAACGAGAATTGAAGAAGGAGGTGTTGCTGGTAGATTACTAGTTCATAGTAATTTCAAAGATGTACACGGTCCAACAGCACATGCTGAAAGAAATATTATGAACGGGAATCTAAGTAGTGCGTTCCAATTACTGATTGATAACCATATTTTGGAACATATACGAATTTGTACAGAGTTAGAAGCCTCTCGAGTTTTGGAAAAAAGTGGACAATTACACAAGAAAAATTGAAGGCATCTCTTGCAATATTGTGCGCGCGTGGGGCGTACGAAGGAAATAGCTTCAAACAGGGGATGAACTTATATTACCGGGGATAAGCAACTTTTTCCATCGGAGGCCAGATGCAGATTTACTCAGTATTTTCCAAACAAACCCCATAAATTTAGCATAAAATTCTAATTGGCGTCTGATGTAGAGACGAAATATGTGATAAATGGCTTTCCTTATTTAGGAAAAAGCGAGACTCGAAATGCATCAATCCCCCTATGCAAATTTGTCGTAATGAAATTTCTTGAACCGTATACCATGAAGGAGCGTAAAACTGATATTTTTTACAAGTATTCCTTTGGCGTTAAAATTAAGATCTCAAAATACTTCGTTGCTTGGAACGATACGCGCTTCTATTGGCAACCAGACATATTTTGGCGTCGATGTCACTGATCGAATGGAAATCAGGTTCCAGAAGGTGACCACTTCAACTGTTTTTCAATAATTTAGTTTCAGCCGGAAGAAATAGCTGGATATTGAACAAAACATAACAGGAGAAAATATCTCACGAGAAGACTTTCTGTTTCAATTAGCAAAAGAACTTGCTTCAGAATATCAGACTTCAAGGCAAATACCACACGAAGCTGATATACCAACTACAAATGGCACTGTTTCTGTACGCAAATGGTGTCAAATAGAATATTTTAATAACAATAAGACTACAAATATTTGCAATAAATGCAAAAAAAGTCTATGTAGAAAGTGTATACACTGCAAAATCTATTGTGAGCAACAAACTGTAAACAATTAAGTGTTTTGTTATTTGACAATGTCTATTAGTCCATTTATCTATCACAATTAATATTGTTCAACTTATTTTCGCCATTTGATAAGTAATAGTACAGACTGGAACCACAATATTCATTTTTTCTTATACACCAGTCATTTTGACTGGTGCTGGTAGAAATAGGTATATATAAATAGCTGGTAAATCTAGTGTTAACACGGGGTCGTTTCCATACTAGGCGGTACAGGATAGTCCCGATCTTCTGAACAGACTTGAATGAACTAAAAACATCCGTAGCCGATCGAGTCAACTAGAAAAATAAGCTAGCGGCGGTCGCCGTTGGCCCCATTTTTCTTGTTGAAAAAAACCGGCGTCGACATTTTCAAATATGGCGTCGACCGCCGAAATTTTTGACGACAGAAGTGTCTGTCTCCTGGTCTGCTATACATTTTCTGTAGGCGTTAAGATCAACACTGAAAAATATTTCGACATAAAAAAGCGCAAAATAAAAAAAATACTAAGTCAGCGCTATTATCTTAAGTCACCAAAGTGAAGTTGTGTACTCTAGCTTCTTCTTCTTCTTGGATGGCACTACCGTTCCAGTGAAACTTTTGCCTTCTCAACGCAGCATTACTTGCGTCATTTTTATTAGTAGTGCTTGGTTGAGATTTCTATGCCGAATAACACGCCTTGAATGTACTCTGGAGGGGCAAGCTCTAGAATACGCGTGACCACAGTGCAAGCCGGAAGAATTTTCTTTCACGAAAAATCCCCCGACCAGAACGGGAATCGAACCCGAACCCCCGGCATGATAGTGTGGGACGCTAACCACTCGGCCACGGGAGCACGTACTCTAGCGCCGAATCGTAATGAAAATATTCGGTGGCGGAGTTGCGCCGTGGCGAATTTTCGTTCGGCAATGAAACGATTGCGATGAGTTGTGATGATATTGAAAGTGGAATACAGCTGGAATCCGACGAATGCATGGAAATTGAGGTAGGTTCAGTTTGTATTAATCTATGACTTCAGTAAAAATTTTATTACGACAAAATTAATTCATAATAAAAATTGCGCTTTTTTCTGTGTGGCATTCATACCCCTGAGTTCACTTTTTAAAAACATGAATAGAAACTATTGCTACATGTTCTTTAAATGTATTATTAAAAGAGCTTCTGAATGTTTCCACCAGAACCCAATGATAAATGGGTCTGAAAAGTTGAACGAATTGGTATGAAAATATGGAGAAATTTGCGTTAGTGATACTAAAGCCTATGATCATAACGCGAAATCCAACAGTCACATAATTTCCGTTGTTTCCTATTATAAGAAGAGATGTCGACCAGGAATATCATTTCATAATCAAAAGGGATGAAACACGGTACGTGGAATGGATTCAACGGATAAAAATTGAAAATCATCCGGCTAAGCAGTTTAAATTTCAGCATGTCGATATTCTACTAAGTAATTATCATCAATTTTCACGTATTATTTTTTTCAGAAACAAAACGTTTAACTAAACTATTAATTTGTATGGCTCGAACCTTGGCGATGGTAATTGAGGACAGGTTAAAAACTCTCAAGCCATTATTGTTCACCTGTTCAACACAAACGAGCAGCAATTCATTTAATCCTCGACGACCAAACGATTTTCTCCGGCAGCGAAATTGAAAATATCGACAGATCAAGAAATCATGTCTATATATTTTTTATCTGCTTCTATAGAAATTTCCCACCCTAATTAAAATAAACATTAGAGAAAATCAATTTGAGTATTTTATGCGTCTGAATAAACCACAAAAACGTAAACATCGATTAAATTTTCTTCTACGCTTCATCTGATTCGCTACTCAAAAGTGTCGTTTGACTGACCGATGAAAAAACACTTTCGTACGAAAACGAGGATAGGGCAATTCGTTCGAACGAACGATGTTCGAATGTTCGAACGGATAGATTTCTTTCGTACGAAACCAAGGATACGAATGAGGCATTCTTTCGAACGTTTTGTGTTCGTTCGAAAACAAGAATAAGGGTGTTTATTTTTTTGGTTCGTTAAGTTAGTGTATAGAATAATATTAGGTGATTAATAGCAGTAATAGACGATAATATCTACTGTTTGCGCCACGCGGAGCGAGCGCATACGTGTTGCGACATGACCTGTCATTCCATTGCATCACCGAGAGACGTGCGAAAGTGAGATGAAAGCAGTATCAACACAACAAACGAATATCACCCGAGCTATCCGAGCGAAGCCGACAGGACAAATACCCCACCAGAGCAGAACATGATCCATTCCACGACGATCCATTTCGTTTGGAACACTAATTTTCCGTACACCAGCCGAAACAATTTCTATCCTTTTCATTCAATCGCATCACCAAGAGACGTGCGAAAGTGAGATGAAAGCAGTATCAACACAACAAACTAATATCACCCGAGCTAACCGAGCGAAGCCGACAGGACAAACACCCCACCAATTTCAGGGAGTATAAAAGTAGCAGAGCAGCATATGATCCATCTTTATAAGTTTTTATTCACCACGTGTATTTAGAAACCATTAGAGAAAGTTATAGTGAAAATTTGGACTTTGAAAACTAGTGTCGTTTTTTCCTACAGTAAATTTAGTCAGACCCTTTCCAACCGGAGTACTATAAGGATTGAGAAATGTGTACTGTGAAGATGGCATCCTCTTATAAAATTAATTTAGAGATGTGTTTAGAAGCGGTTAACAGTTTAATTTCAACCAAGTGCCTAGAATATGATTTCAAGTTAAATTTTAAGAACATGCAAGTAATTTTGGAGCGTATGGGATTAGATAAAACGAACTATCCTAGTATGAAGGTAATCAAAAGCCTTCTAATGAAACATCGAAAATCCGTAAAACGGTTTGCTCCTGAGATTACTTTGCAGAATTGTTGGGATGCAGCGAATGATTTGATCGCTAGAGAAGAGTTGGATGAGCTATTCGAATTGAATTCTAAGAATCTGAAAGAAATTCTTGTAGAAATGGGATTAAACGAAAAATGCGCACCTAACTTAAAAAAAGTTAGGAATAACTTCGCTTGTAATCCAACATATAAGAAGTATCGTGCAGAACGAAAGGTGAGAACCCTTATAATTGTTATAAGCTTCCTGAAATTAATAAAACTATTTTGAAATTTTCAATGTGAAATCATTTCCGCAGAATATTGAACATTCAATTGCCGCTGAAAGTCATAACGTAAGTGTAAAATATCAAATTGCTTTGAAATAGTCACGCCATACAGTAACTTCAAATTTTTATAGATCGATAATTTCAAAGAATGTTCTTTTGAGAATGAAAGTGCCTGCTTGCCACAAGACTGCGTTGGAGTTCATGAAGTAAGATGACATTTCTATTTATTAATTCATGTATTAATAGTTGTTATTTAGCAGCTTTTATTAAATAAAACAGATCATATGTCCGAAACAAACTCATCTCCTTCACGTGTCGAAACAAGAACATTATCATTTGTATCATTTGACACAAACGATTTCGAGGAATTGGCCGACTCTCAAAGTACTACTTTTGACGGCGTTGATAATACGGGAAAAGATAACGAAGTAAGATGACATTTCCAATTAATTATTCATGTATTAATATGTATTATTCTTCAGCAACCTCCATTCGGATTTTTATTGAAAGGAACAGATTTATCGCGTGTCGAAATAAAATCATTATCCGTCGAGTTTCCTGCAAAAGTATGTAAGAAAGGAATGGAACTTAATGCTCCAGAAATTGAATGTCGCATTTTCGAAACATCAGTAAGTCAAATGCAAGAGAGATCAACGAACGACATGCAAGACTCGATTGTTTCATTTGATACCAATGATCTTGAAGGATCGACCAAATCACAAGATACTACTTATAGCAGTGATGTAGATGTAACTGAACTTGTGTTCAATACAACGGACTTTGAAAACCTACGAAAAGAGATAAAAGAAAAAGGCAACAGTAACAGGATCAAATACAATGTCAAGGTTGCGGAATGTGGGGCAACTGCCACAAAAAGACTTTATAGTGGTGCTTCAATTTACGAGTGTTCTTTTTACATCAACAAGAAGAACATTGAAATGTGTAAACATTATGATCAACATAATATAATGCAAAGCAAAACCAAGGTTGGCGATGCTAAATATAAGCAACAAAAGCATAGAAGGCCTTTTATAGTGGCCTTAGAAGATTTGTTAAAAATCAAATATGAAGAATTCAATATCTATTGTATAATCAATATAAATTCTCATAATTGCAACAAATCTGGCTGGCTATTTTATGGTGTCTGCGCTCACAAGACCTGCAGATCTTATCGTTTCAAAATTGTTTCTGTTACGGATGGTGATAACATATATAAAGTCGATGTCTATGTTAATGTCGCTATGACCCTGATACACGGGGAAAACCTGAAAGCGGCATATTGCAAAGGAGTAAAAAGAAACATAAATATGAAAAAACTGCAGCTCCAAAAACCACTTGAATTACGAACTAAGTTGATCAACGAAAAGAAAAAAAGGGAACCATTCGAGAAGGTAGACATTGTCAGCAAAAATGTATTGAAAAAAATTAGCAGTGAAGCTAAATCGAAGCTTAACAGGGATATTGATGATTTTCAAGATTTGATAAAAATGTCTGAGGATAACGGATCTTATATCAAAAATGTGTTTAGAAAGCCCTTTGGTGTAATTTGTTTTAATACAAAAATGTTCAAAGAGCTGAGAAAAAACAAGACTTACAGTCCTATTTTCTACATGGATGGTACTGGATCGGTTGTACGATATTCAAAAGCTGAGAAGCGTGTTCAAATATATGTTTTGGTCGCATACAATTACCGGTCAAATTTTAGTGTACCCGTAACAACCTTTGTGACTGAAAGCCAAAAAACAGTAGACTTCCACAATTGGTTGAATATATTTCGTGCTTCGTACGAGTCAGGCAGCTCTATGAATAAATTGAATAAAATAGCGAGAATTGTTAGTGTTGATTGGAGCTGGTCACTGATTGGTGGATTGATACGGGCTCTTAATAATCAACACCATACACTACCAGAGTATATCCGAGATTGTTATAAAGTTTGCATAAGAGAACTCAATCTCAATTTCACTATCATTCATTTATGCTACAGTCATTTCATGAATGTAGTTTCTAAGGACTTGAAATCTGCTCCAATCAACATAAAACATAAGTTCATGGACTGTATGCGATTGGCTGTACGTGCTACAAACTTAGTGGACTTAATCGATCTGTTTATCATTATGACATGCATTTTTGGATCTGCAAATGAGAACCGAATGCTTGAGACATCACTAAAAGAACTAGATGCAAAAATTAATGATAGAACAAGCTTCGATTCAGAAAGCGCTGGTAAATTTGATTATACTGGCATCGGTGAACCAGAAATTCTAAAAAAAGATGAGGACAAAATCTTCTTGGGATCGCCTTTTTATGCGTTGTTAAAAGAAACATTTGAAACAACATTAAAACAAATAGATGATCTCAGCCAAGGATCACAGAACCCACTGTATTTCAAAGGATTCTTGGAAGATGTCGCCTTGAAAAAATACATGCCTGTGGTTTGTTTGTGGTCAAATATAATAGTATCTCAAATTGACTCGAATCCGGATACTATTTCAAACGCAAGGGTTGAAAGCTTCTTCCGAACATTGAAACACAATGTTATGAAAGGTCAGCTCTACGAAAGAATAACACATTTTCTTCGAAAACTACAATCGTATATTGAATCTCTGTTCCACTTTTCCGACTTTGACATTGAAGATATATACGCTACTGATAAAGGAATAAGTAATGCTAAAAAACGTCAAGATGATAGAATCGCAGAATATGACAGATTTGTCGGAAACGTAGAAGACATAGAGGACGAATGGCATAGTCCATACTTTCAAAAAGATGCTTCAACCCACTTGTTCAAGAAGAAAAAGAAGCAGGAAACTAACAGCTTAAACACACAACTTGAACAATCAACACAGAAGCACCCAGATTCAAAGGAAAACAGTGATAACAACAGAAAAAGATCATTAGAAGAAGATTTAGAAACTACCTGTAATCTGTCCTCTATTCATCAATTCATTGACAAAGGATTTGAATTTCCAGTTACCACCAAATGGTATTTCGGTGAGTTTCCTTCAGAATATGAGAGCATAGGAGTAAGTAGTATGATTGTAAGCTCAGAAATGCTTCAAACGCTCGATGCACATACATATATGGATGGAGAAACCTTAGATGCGATAATTGCAGTGGCCATAAAAGAATGTGAGGTCGAAAGCGTAAAATTGGTATCAACTTACATGTCGAGAAACTTGTTTGATACAACTCAACTAAAAGAAGTATTGGATAGGAAACGAGATTATGTTTTACCAGTTCTAACCAATACATCGGGAGTATGGGTGGTTCCTTTGAATGTTAGAGCTGGGCAAGCACCCACCAAGCAAGTTGGAAGAGGGAACCATTGGGTTCTCTTCATTGCTGATTTTATGAATAGAGAAACTTTTTATTTAGATCCTCTCGAAACAGCATCCCCATATTTGAAGGACGTACAAGAAGAATTTTTGAAGGCAGTAAGCTCTATTCGGAGACTTAAAAATCAACCATTTGATTCAACCAATTGGCAAAGCGGCTCGAAAAATATTGCGCACGACAAGCAAAACGACGACTACAACTGTGGTGTATATGTAGCTAAATATGCACAAAACTTTCTTTTGAAGAAACCGTTGACCGGGCTAGGAAACATGGATTCTGAGAGGAAACAAATCAAAATAAAACTCCTAAATACAGCAGTAATAAAAATTTGTTTATACTGCAGCAGCTTGAAATCACTAATTTTGTCATGTCAATCATGTGGACGGAGGTGTTGCAGTAGATGCGCCCCAAATATGGTGCTAAAAATTCCATCTACAAAACAATGTGAAATATGTTCGAAAATTAAAATGATATAATTTTTAAGTCTCATCAATAAATTTTTATATTACCTTTTAACTTGAAGTATTTTTATTTGTCCAGTTTGAGTCCTTTCAGAAACGAGATAGAATCCTGTCGTCTAAGTCAAAAATGAAAAAATTGTCATTCCATCGGCTACAAAAAATAGTTGCCATAAACCTCAACCATTCGCGTGGATTTTTTTTTAAATTTTAAATGGTTCCTATGATCAGATAGGTCAATTCCAACACTCCACCATCTCAAAATATTTTCGGAGGATAGTATGCTTCTAATTCAAATGATAAAATTGACATTCTATCGCCTCCAAAAAATATTAGCCTTAGGACTTGTCCATTATCGTAAATTTCTTGAAATTTTAAATGGTTCCCATGACCAGATGGGTCAATTCCAACATTCCACCATCTCAGAATATTCTCGTAGGATGGTATGCTTCTAATTCAAATGATAAAATCGACATTCTATCGCCTCCAAAAAATATTAGCCTTAGGACTTGTCCATTATCGTAAATTTCTTGAAATTTAAAATGGTTCCCATGATCAGATGGGTCAATTCCAACACTCCACCATCTCAGAATATTCTCGGAGGATAGTATGCTTCTAATTCAAATGATAAAATCGACATTCTATCGCCTCCAAAAAATATTAGCCTTAGGACTTGTCCATTATCGTAAATTTCTTGAAATTTAAAATGGTTCCCATGACCAGATGGGTCAATTCCAACACTCCATCATCTCAGAATATTCTCGGAGGATGGTATGCTTCTAATTCAAATGATAAAATCGACATTCTATCGCCTCCAAAAAATATTAGCTTTAGGACTTGTCCATTATCGTAAATTTCTTGAAATTTCAAATGGTTCCCATGACCAGATGGGTCAATTCCAACACTCCACCATCTCAGAATATTCTCGTAGGATGGTATGCTTCTAATTCAAATGATAAAATCGACATTCTATCGCCTCCAAAAAATATTAGCCTTAGGACTTGTCCATTGTCGTAAATTTCTTGAAATTTAAAATGGTTCCCATGACCAGATGGGTCAATTCCAACACTCCACCATCTCAGAATATTCTCGTAGGATGGTATGCTTCTAATTCAAATGATAAAATCGACATTCTATCGCCTCCAAAAAATATTAGCCTTAGGACTTGTCCATTATCGTAAATTTCTTGAAATTTAAAATGGTTCCCATGATCAGATGGGTCAATTCCAACACTCCACCATCTCAGAATATTCTCGTAGGATGGTATGCTTCTAATTCAAATGATAAAATCGACATTCTATCGCCTCCAAAAAATATTAGCCTTAGGACTTGTCCATGATCGTAAATTTCTTGAAATTTAAAATGGTTCCCATGACCAGATGGGTCAATTCCAACACTCCATCATCTCAGAATATTCTCGGAGGATGGTATGCTTCTAATTCAAATGATAAAATCGACATTCTATCGCCTCCAAAAAATATTAGCTTTAGGACTTGTCCATTATCGTAAATTTCTTGAAATTTCAAATGGTTCCCATGACCAGATGGGTCAATTCCAACACTCCACCATCTCAGAATATTCTCGTAGGATGGTATGCTTCTAATTCAAATGATAAAATCGACATTCTATCGCCTCCAAAAAATATTAGCCTTAGGACTTGTCCATTGTCGTAAATTTCTTGAAATTTAAAATGGTTCCCATGACCAGATGGGTCAATTCCAACACTCCACCATCTCAGAATATTCTCGTAGGATGGTATGCTTCTAATTCAAATGATAAAATCGACATTCTATCGCCTCCAAAAAATATTAGCCTTAGGACTTGTCCATTATCGTAAATTTCTTGAAATTTCAAATGGTTCCCATGACCAGATGGGTCAATTCCAACACTCCACCATCTCAGAATATTCTCGTAGGATGGTATGCTTCTAATTCAAATATAAAATCGACATTCTATCGCCTCCAAAAAATATTAGCCTTAGGACTTGTCCATTATCGTAAATTTCTTGAAATTTCAAATGGTTCCCATGACCAGATGGGTCAATTCCAACACTCCACCATCTCAAAATATTCTCGGAGGATAGTATGCTTCTAATTCAAATGATAAAATTGACATTCTATCGCCTCCGAAAAATATTAGCCTTAGGACTTGTCCATTATCGTAAATTTCTTGAAATTTAAAATGGTTCCCATGACCAGATGGGTCAATTCCAACACTCCACCATCTCAGAATATTCTCGTAGGATGGTATGCTTCTAATTCAAATGATAAAATCGACATTCTATCGCCTCCAAAAAATATTAGCCTTAGGACTTGTCCATTATCGTAAATTTCTTGAAATTTAAAATGGTTCCCATGACCAGATGGGTCAATTCCAACACTCCATCATCTCAGAATATTCTCGGAGGATGGTATGCTTCTAATTCAAATGATAAAATCGACATTCTATCGCCTCCAAAAAATATTAGCTTTAGGACTTGTCCATTATCGTAAATTTCTTGAAATTTCAAATGGTTCCCATGACCAGATGGGTCAATTCCAACATTCCACCATCTCAGAATATTCTCGGAGGATGGTATGCTTCTAATTCAAATGATAAAATTGACATTCTATCGCCTCCGAAAAATATTAGCCTTAGGACTTGTCCATTATCGTAAATTTCTTGAAATTTAAAATGGTTCCCATGACCAGATGGGTCAATTCCAACATTCCACCATCTCAGAATATTCTCGGAGGATGGTATGCTTCTAATTCAAATGATAAAATTGACATTCTATCGCCTCCGAAAAATATTAGCCTTAGGACTTGTCCATTATCGTAAATTTCTTGAAATTTAAAATGGTTCCCATGACCAGATGGGTCAATTCCAACATTCCACCATCTCAGAATATTCTCGGAGGATAGTATGCTTCTAATTCAAATGATAAAATTGACATTCTATCGCCTCCGAAAAATATTAGCCTTAGGACTTGTCCATTTTCGTGAATTTCTTGAAATTTCAAATGGTTCCCATGACCAGATAGGTCAATTCCAACACTCCACCATCTCAGAATATTCTCGTAGGATGGTGTGCTTCTAATTTAAATGATAAAACTGTCTTATCATCGGCTACAAAAAATGTCAGTTGTAATTAAAAGTTATTGGTATCTTTTTATTGGTATCTTCACCCACATACCGATATAGTGGTTCTCAGATTTTCATGAAAAGTTACCAGTTTTGTTTCTTGTTGCAAAGTATTGGACTCGTATTTTTTTATTTTTTCATAAGGGTGCCTATTCCCATTTTTGAGTGTTTCGAAAAATTCCCTTTTTTCTAAAAATGACTTTCTTCAAAAACTTTTGAACTTTTGAACTACTTAATCGATTCAGATGATCGACATATCAAATAAGTCTTCCTCGAAAAAAATATTACGCTTGCAGAGATTTTGAACGCGTCTTTGATTTTAGAATATATTATATAAAAAAACTTTCCAGAAAAAATATAAAAAATATAGCGCCATCTATCTTTAAACGAGTAAACTATAAAAAAAAACAAATAATTAATAATTCCGAAAACAAAAACAATCGCATATTCAATATTTTTTAAAGACTCTTGAAGGCTTTAATTTGATATGCCAATCACCTGAATCGGTTCAGTAGATCTATTGATTTCTTTTGTGATTTTTTGTAGTTGAAAAAAGGGGAAAAAATGATTCTTCGGATCTTTGGTTAACATTGAAAAATCATAACTCAAAAACAAAAAAATAACGCCTCTCTGATTTTTGGATATGTTATGTAGAAAAACCTCAGCTTTCAAGAAAAAATATAAAAAATATAGCGCCCTCCAGTCTAAAGCCATGTGAACAGCAAAAAAACAAGTACAATTAACAATTACAAAAAAAAACAAATTCCAAATTTTTGCATGTTAAATTTTTTTTCGAGGAAGACTAGCTAACTGACTTGAATTTAATATGCCGATCATCTGAATCGGTCGAGTGGTTCAAAAGTTACAATTTTTTTTAAATCATTTTTGGGAAAAGGCGAAAAAATTGATTCTTTGAATCACCCTAAAATGGAAATGAGCATCCTAATGAAAAAAAAACGGGTCTATATTTTGCAACAAGGAAGAAAACTACCAATTTTCACGAAAATTCGAGAGCCACTATATCTGTTTGGCATGGAATGGCTGAATTTGCTCGTATATTTGTGGATTTTTTTTAAATTCACATATTATACATTGCTATAGGTATGCTTATGCAAGACGACTGTCTTCAGTAGTAATGTGGCTTGTACTTCTACCTGCTCTCTCTCTCTTTTTCTCTCTTTCTTCTCTCTCTCTTTTTTTTTTTCTCTCTCTCTCTCTCTCTCTCTTTTTCTCTCTCTCTTCTCTCTCTCTTCTCTCTCTCTCTCTCTCTTTCTCTCTCTCTCTCTCTCTCTCTCTCTTTCTCTCTCTCTCTCTCTCTCTCTCTTTCTCTCTCTCTCTCTTTCTCCTTCTATTTCTCTCTCTTTCTCTCTTCCTCTCTTTCTTTCTCTCTCTTCCTCTCTTTCTTTCTCTCTCTT
>NW_026599926.1:0-15233 GCF_029784135.1 Toxorhynchites rutilus septentrionalis
ACTAAAAAGTTCATTCTCAAATCTCGTATCATCCTAGAATAATAACCAAAGTAATGAACACGCAGGTTGAATGAAATAATTTGTTAGTCTCACGTCAACAATGCGATCGTGTCTTGTACGCAACCTTCTAGAATTTGATTTTAATTTTTTAATTTTTATTAGTGAAAACAAATTTTGTTAAACAAATTATCTCGACCAAAGATGTTGCGCACGGTTTTGACGTAGGACAATGTCTTCCATTTTTGTACTGAGGTGTAAGTTCTCGTACTACTCGTTGTACTCGTATGCCTTTGCACACCGGAATATACTTCCCATGGGGATATCCTTTATCCTTAAAATGCGGTGGTGTCTTGGACCACCCTTCCGTTTTTTTTGTTCGGAAATAAAAAAAATCGAAAATCAATTATGAAAATTTTTGGATGACCAAAATTCAACGGTTGACGATGAATCTGAAACAGCTGAAGTTTTTTATTCATTCCCGTAACCGGAACGTGGAAACTTGTGGAAAAAAATCTCGGTGGCCAACTACCCAGAGTCAGTTAGGTCGTTCCAACAACGTATAGTGCGAGGGTCTCTCTTTCCCAAATACTATTCTTCGCGCCATGCAAATGATGACTCATAGTTTCGGTCTCGTAAATCACTATTATCCCCAAACCACATCGAATGGATTAATTCTTCCATTCCGGAGACAGCCGAGAGAGTGTCTCTGATGCCTCCAATCCCCTCTGAAATTACTAATTAGTTAGGGTTATCTCTCCGGCCACGGTCGGGGCTTCCTACGGTGGTTCACTCGAATAAATTGCAATTTCCGCTGATCCCCCCCAGAACAAATGCTTTCATCGGCTCGCAAAGACGAACTCTGCGTCGATGACGGTTTTGCATAAATGCGGAGTAATAAACGTCGAAAGAAGTGACTGCAAGCGGGGGCCGTAAATATCGAATTGGGGAACGGTAATGATTGAGTGCCAACAACTATTGTGGAATTAATAACGGCGGGGAATTTTTCGCCGATTTTATTATGGTTCCGATTGTAATGCAAGATAATGAAGCGACACTCATAATTCAGTGAGCCTTGGAAGGGGGGTAGTGGTAAAGGGGGCTGGCCGGAAAAAGTCATACCATACGGCGGATGATAAATTTGACTTGTTTTACAAAGAAGATTACGAGATTATCGGTCTCGGAGGAAGAATAGAAAATGAGACAGGCAAATCAATCATATCGCGTTGCTCAGGTTGTGTTTGGCGCTGTCTTTTGCCGCTTCATTCGTGTGCGCAACAACCTTCGAAGACGAAGACTTCTACTCCGTTCAGGAGCCAACGTTGTGGCGGCGGTTGCTACAGGTGGGCGTAACGTAATGTTGATTGAGATTTCGCGCCTGTTGCATTTTTGTGTTTGATATCGAGTGTCGGTTAGACTATTGGTTGATTAAGTCATACTACTTTTTTCTCATAATTCTTTGCCTTTCTCATGATTTCCACTTTGACAAACGACACAATTGCCAACATTTATTAATATTTGTGCAATTAAAAGTGGAATTAATCGTGGTACATTTTTCTCTCCCCGTTATGTCCTAAATTCTTGGCGCATTTTGATGTATTGTTGTTGCCTTCGCTGTCCGCGAGCCCATTCTCCAGCTAAACAGCCATTGGAGCAACCGGTACACAATCGCCATTATCTTGACCGATCTAGGTTCTCATTTGAAGTCGCTTTCTCATTTTTTTTTCTCTGCTTCATCTTGCGCTGTGTACCAACCACTTTAAGATACCCAAGACCCTTTAAGAGAACGAATACACAACTCGAGAGCCAGCGGTATCTCTCTCTGGGTTCAGTACAGTTGTTCGAGGGCGATTGTATTCTATGTATTATTTATAATTCATTAATATTTATCTCTGCCTGTCGGTGCTGAAAGGAGGCTGCGGAAATGAGAAAAAAGCGCTCGACGAAACAGGAAAGAAATGGGAACAACTTCGAGAGGCAACATACGCTGCTCCTTCCGAGTGGGAGGCTTACAAATGTTTGCAAACATATTCAGCGGTCGAGAGTGAGGCGAAAAAAAAGCCTCTCCGTGGACACCAAGCAAACACCCGGTGGCCATTAATGTGACCTTCTCCTTCATCATCGCATTCATGACAGGAGGCAAACAATATAATTAAATCCAACAATGCCTGAATCGTTTGACAATTTCATGGATCCCACACCAAAAGTCCGTCATGTGCACAGATTCCAGCTTTTATTGTTTTTTTCTTCAGCTGAAAACTTGCTGTCTAGCAGTTCGTTCTTCCCCAGATCGGGAGACGAGAGAAGAGTGGAGGTGAAGAAATAAAACTTTACATAAATTTTGTACGCCCATAAAATGCAGATCCGGCAGCTCCTTCGCCGTCACTATCGGTCTGCTCTTATACGGCTTTGGGGCCATAAAGTCAAACAAAAGGTAAACTTTTGCCTTCGCTGGCCACCGGACACAATGCAGTAGCGTCGCCAGGGATGCACAGGGCCTATCCCGATAAGCACGTGCCCCCCGATGGAACGTGCTTCGGGCACTTAAAAATCGGCACCGTTGGTGGAATTTGTAACCGCAGTTGAATTAGGAAGAACGAGAAAAAAAATGAAACCCCAAATCATGGCTTATCACGTACCAAAATATGATATTCCGTTGGAGAGAGAGTTTTTCGCGGTCAGTCAACAGCGCTTTGCAAATGTGGCTGAGTGAATTCACCCAGAATGAGCGGAAAATATGTCGAATTATTAGAAATTAAACTTCTAATAGTCTTCAACAAAAACGGTTACGCCCTTACATACCATTCAATTATAGATCGCGGAAGTGTTTCCATCAATCGATTGAACATTTTTCTTAACTAACAAATAAGTCTATTCATAATTCTATTACAATAGAAAAAATAATCTTAACAAACTGTTGAATGATTGGAAATTATCAAGCTAAACGGAAATCTCACGTTCTGATTGGTCCAATCTGTACTCCTAAAATTGTGCCGAACAAAACGGACAACTTTAGTAGCACACGAATTTTATGCCAACTCGTCTTAGTTCCTAAATAGAAAAAGTTTTCAGAACATGTTAATCGCGACAATATAGACACAAAAATGTTACAAGTAGGACACTAATGATAATTTCTCAAATAAAACATTGAAATTTTTTTGGAAAAACTATTTCCCTGCAACAGTACCCTTCTTTCGAAGTACGAGTGACTTGTTGGTAACTGTACGGACTTTTAAATATTTTTATTTCAGAATTTTAAAAATATGACTGAGAAAAATGAATTTAAATTTTCAAAATATGTTTGTTCAATGAAATTTCAATTTTCTAACTAGAATTTAATTTTTTTTTTCATTCGAAAAACAGTTTATAATATTTCATTCTCTAACCAAAATTTTGTGGATCTTATAGTTTTTAAGTCACTTTTTTCTCATTTAAAACTTTTGGATTTTTTAAATTTTTTTTATTTGATTTTTTCATTTTGAATTTTTGGTTTTTTGAATTTTTGATTTTTTCATTTTCGATTTTTAGACTTTCAAATTTCTTTTTTTTCAAATTTCCGTTTGTCTAATTTTGAATCGCCAATTTTAAGTAATTTAGATTTGATATTTTTCAACTTTTTTTAAAATGTTTATTAATTTTTCAATTTTCAATTTACAATTTCCGATTTTCGGATTTCTGATTCTCAAATGTCCGATTTTCAAATACCTGATTTGTCAATTCCTAATTCTGGAATTCACGATTTTCCACTGAAAACAGAAAATCACGAAAATTGAGAATCTATAAAATCGAGATTTTTGATTTCCTAGATATACTATTCTGGAGATTTTGAATTATTGATTTTCTAGATTTTTGACTCTTGACTTTTTTTAATCTCCTATATTTAACTTTTCAGATTCACGATTTAAAAATTTTGAGCTTTATAGTTTTCGAATTTGGTTTTTACCAATTTTTTATCACCGATTTTAGAATTTTAAATTTTCAGTTTTTTAAATCAATGATTTTTAAAAATTCAGATTTTCAATTTTCGATTTTTTTTTTATTGAATTTTGATTTAATATTTAAAATTTTTTCTCTTTCTAGATTTTGGATTTATGATTTTTGAGTTGTACTTTCCGATTTTCGAATTTTTTTTTTGTCTTTGGTTTTTTCGATTTATTGATTATTTTTTTGTTCGATTCGATTTTTTTTATTTTTCGATTTTTCGAATTTTCGATTCCTTGAACTATAAATTTTACGATTTTCGGACTGGACGTTGGACTGGATTATATACAACTTTGGACTCGATGATATACAGTTTGAAAAAAATTGTCATATTTCAAATATGACTCATTTCATGTAATATTTATATGTTAAGGTGAAATTTGAAGATAAAATTTAAGAACAGTGGAGTAAAAATCGTGATTTTTGAAGATTTTGCTTGAATTTGCACCAGGAACTGTTCCTACCGATATTGCAGTGAAATTAAGAAGGATAGAATTTGGGTGTCAAAGATCAAATTGTATAACGGTTAGAGAGCTTCAATTCGATTAATAATAACAATCAAGTTTATTACGAATTTTTGGGGTAAAATTAATAATAACATACTAAAAACCATTACCACTAAGTTTTTCACTTCCAAAATGTTCTTTAAATCCACTAGTTCCACTGTTTTACCGCTATATGTTTTTTTCAAAACTAATATGTTCTAATTATCAGAACTAAAATTTTCATTCGAAAAACAATTTCCTATACAGGTCAGACTTGATTACATACAGACTCGATTATATGTGATTCGATTATATACAATTTTGGACTCGATTATATACAGTTTGAATTTTTTTTTTATATTTCAAATTGGCTTATTTCAAGAAGAAATGTTACCTTTCAATGTTAAGGTGAAGTTTGAGTGGTTATCACATGTACAGTGGGGTAAAAATCGTGATTTTTGGAGAATTTGCTTGAATTTTCATCAGGAATTGTTTATATCGATATTGCCGCCAAATTAAGAAAAGTTGGGCGTCAAAGACCAAATTACAGAGCGGTTAAAGAACTTCAATTTAATTGATCTAGTTTAATATAAATTTTTAGGATAAAATTAATAATAACACATTAACAATTATTAACTTTTAAGTTTTTCACTTCCAAAATGTTATTAAAATCCACTAATTTAGTTGTTCCACTACTATATCTTGTACTTAATTTTCTCATCTTTCAAATGAAAGCATCAAAATCATCTTCCGTAGCGTACTTTTTAATGTAGAGCCAGTTTGAGGCAACAGAGTCCGAAACAAAAATAAAGTTCTATAACTCTGTCATTGTTGAAATTCGAACATATGCGGAGAAGGATTTTTTTCATCAAATATGATCGTCTATCATCTCCTGAGATAATCTGGATAAATTTGTTTTTTTTTTCATGTGCGAAAGTTGTTTTCTGACTTTCAGGGGATGAATAAAAAATCAAATTACTCTTTTATTTTCGAAAAAACAAAAAAATACATGCAAAAAAACAAATTTAAAAAAAAATTGATTGATTATATGCAGGATTCGATTATATATATTGAAAAGAAATCAAAAACTGTATATAATCGAGTACGCGCTGTATTTAATTTTCTAATCAAAATTTTGTAGGGCCTATAGTCCTATAGCATTTTTTTAAATTTTCAACTTTTTGATTTTTAATTTTTATGCTTTTTTGAAGTTTGAACATTTGGTTTTTTGAATTTTCCTGTTTTAAGATTTTCAAATTTCTATTCTTCAAATTTCCGTTTGTCCAATATTTAATAGTCAATTTTGGATAACCTCAGGTTTCCAATAAAGTTTCCAATTTTTTTATTTTTGCAGATTAAAATTTTTTTATGAAAATTTGATAATCACAAAATTTTTGATTTTCACATTTTCAGATTTCTGATTTTTAGATGTCAGATTTTCGAACGTCAGGTTGTTCAATTCCTGATTCTGGAGTTTCCGTTTTTCATCCGAGAACAGATTTTTATCGATTTTCTCTAAAATTGAGATTCTCCAAAATGGAGATTTTTAATTTCCTAGATATTCTGAGGATTTTTAATTTTTGTTTTTCTAGATTTTCGACTCTTGAATTTTTTAATTTTTTCAGATCTCCGATTTTGGAATTTTTCGACTATTGAATATTTAGACAATTCATATTTTCCATTTTGAAATTTTGAAATTTTTCAATTTTTTACCGATTTTCCAATTCCAATTTTTTAATTTTTTTTCGAATTTTCGATTTTCAATGTATTGTTTTTTGATTATATATTTTTTTAAATTTTAAATTTTTTGGTTTTCTCAGTTTTCCAATTAACGATTTTTCAAACTCTAATTTTTGATCTATTGATTTGCGATTTTATATTTTTCAAATTTTCTATTTCTCGATTTTCGAGTTGTGTTCGAGTTTTTTTATATTTTGTTTTTTTTTTCAATTAACTGATTCTTTTTTTTTAATGATTTTTAATGATTTGATTTTTTTTTTTATTTTATGATTTTTCAGATTTATGTTTTTTTTATTTTTAGATTTTATAATTTTCGGATTTTAATATTTAGTGTTTTTTTATTGTAATTCTAGATTTTTGGATTGAGTAGTTTTTCAGTTTTTCGGTTTTTCGTTTTTTTGGCTTATTCGGTTTTTCTAATTTTTTCGGTTTTCGATGTTCGATCTTCAATTTTACGATTTTGAGAGTTTTTGATTTTTCGGATTATAAACTATAATTTATTTTTATTTTTCGATTTTTTTGGTGATACTTCGATTCCTTCAATTTTTTGATTTGTCGTTTATACAATTTTTTGATTTCCGATTTACAATTTTTAAGATTTACAATCCAATTCTTGATTTCCAGTTCTCAAAATGTCGGGTTATTCATTTTCAGATTCTAAAATTTTTAGATTTCTGATTTTTAAAATTTTTTAAATTCTGATTTTTGAGATCCCGATATTCTCATTAAAGAAAATCGCCAATTTTCTAATTATTCGGATTTTCGATTCTCAGATTTATTCAATTATGATTTTTCAGATTTAATGTTTTCAAAAGTTTGAATCACCAAATTTAGGATCAGTTATATTTTTTTTCAAAGAGAATATGAAAAAGTTGTTGTTAGAAAAATTTTTCTCTGTAAAAGTGCCCATCTCCCGATGTATGGATGACTTATTAGTGATTGTATGTAACTTAAAAAATCATATTTTTTTTTTGAAAATTTAAAAAAACGCGTTTTGAGAAAAACGAATTTAAATTTTGAATTTTTTTTCACTGTGATTTTAAATTAGTAAAAAATAGACTGAATTTTTTTTCTAATTTAAATTTAAACAATTTACTGCATTTAATTTTCTGATAAAAGTTTGTTAGGTGTTCAAGTTTTTGAGTTAAATTTTGAAAAAAAAATTAAGAGAATGAACTATGGCCCTTTTCATAAAATAGTCTAATTTTTTTTAAGATTTCAAGTATACGAAGTTGCTTAAATGTCCAATGTCTACAATGTTTCACTGCAAACTGAGATGGTACTGCCAATGGACAGTCAAGTTGGCATAAAATTCGTCAGAAGCAATGGCAATTTCAATATATCTATATCTAACCCTTTGCGGTCGTATTACATTTTTATATGTGTTTTTATGGGGTCGGAATTAATTTCCCTTGAAAGAGCATGTATCACTGCATGCATCACGTAATATTATGAAAGCTAAATAAGATTTGTTTATTTATCGTGAACTTTAGATATCTATTTACTGAACAATATGTTTTAATGTATTTTTATATGAAAATTATATTTTACAATCCTCCTTCGTGTATATCACACGAGGATCACCTACAAGTCGTTCCACCAATTTTCAGATTGTAATTTATATATGTATTTATAATAGAATTTGGCCTCGTCATTTTACTATAGTTATTGTGTCCTATGTATCGTAGCTACTCAGCATCGTGACTATTTACTCATCCTTCCACGCTAATAATCTCAGATTCTTTAGACATTAAGACTCGTTATGAAAAGGTGCAATTTGATACATGATTGAATAACGTAAAAAATTAGTATGATTCTTTGCTGTGGTGTCTGAGAACAGACAAACGACCGTAAAGGGTTAATTCTAGGCTATATTTCACATCTCGTCATAAGGAGAATTTACAATTTTTTAGTTTAAAATGTTGTGTTTCTTCGAAAAACAATTCACCTATGAGCCAAATACTGCCACAGCTTCCACCGACCTAACACAGTTCCCGATCTAACAGGATCGCATCTTATTACTCTAACATGTCAGTAAAACCAGCGCGAATGGACATCCACATTCGAGTAAATTGTTGCAACATCTCTCACCTGTCACCATTAAGAGTTCACAGTCGTCCTCTGCGCTCTGTCTGAGGATCGGTGAGGACCGGTGCTACCGGGAAAAGTTGAGAATGAAACGAGCCACATGAGCCAGTTGTAAATGTTTATCACGTTTCGTTCCCGTCGTCGCACACTATGCATCGCGTTTCACCACACCAACCCTTCACTTACAACTCACGCTTGTGATAACAGGAGAAAAGCTGCTGAAAAACTCGACAGAAACAGAACAAGTTTAACACACTGACATCCCTTGCGATGCAACGCGATGCGATGCGATGTGCGCCTTTCCCAGAACCAAAACCGGTAGACCTCGGCCGTGATCTGTCCGCCCGAGTTTTTTTTTGTTGTTGCTCTGTTCCTGTTTTCGGAGCAGCAACATGCTGAAGAATCCTCCCGTCGGTGATCATTTTGACAGTTCGCCTCCTCGTTGATGCCCTCGCGCGCGCCTTTCGCGTGTGTGGGTTGAGCCCAACAGCTAGTTGGCTCAAGTAGAGTGTAAATAAATCAAGATCCCGTAGGTCTGCTGGGTTCCCTCTCTTCAGGTTGACCACAATAATGTTTATTCATAGAACCGTAAATCTTCAATCAAAAATGAATTTGCAAGTTGATGTGTGCTGTTGTTGTTGTCGGTTGGCCGATTGCGCTCTCATTAAACAGTGTTTTCTCGGAAAGCGAGAACACACACACACTCATTTGGTTTGGATTGAATGATTGCATATGCAAATTGCACTTGCAGCATCGCGTCGTACACGAACGAAGGGAGTGGACTTTAAACAAAAACAAAAACATTTGAGTAAAACGGACACTTCAGTGGCTGTGATGCTGATGTCCGTGGGTGGTGTGCTCATATTCCGAGAAAATGAATTTGTTGATGCTGATATGACAAAGTCTTTGACTTTGAATTTGAATTGGACGAATTCCTGGAGGTTTGAAATCAAAATATTTCGGTAAAAAACATTCGTAACTTTTTGAATCATAGTTTTTTCGATACATATTTGAATTCTCGATCTTCGATTTTCGATTTTCCATTTTCGATTTCCAGAATTTTCGATTGTCGAAATGTTTGATTTTAAGAATTTAGAGATTTTTTATTTGCGGTTTCGAATATTGCTATAAGACACCCAGCTCATATCTTTCCTAATTTCACTGAAATATAATTTTGAGTCATTCATGGCGATCCTTAACACGTTAAGGTTCGAGTTGTGCTCGCTGCGCTTTCCATTCAGTTCGCATCAAGAGCATTTACACATTATCAGTGTCAGTCCCAGCTCCCAAAGATACTTATTGTATAAATAGAAAATAGTCAGAAATTCGACAATTTCGACAAATCATATATATTATTATTTTCTTATTTTGCAGCTATCAGTCCCAGTCTGCCAGCGCTTTCCTACCAAAAAGCTCAATGTCGGATTTGTATTTTCGAGATTTTCAATATATTTTCCGGTTTCTACTTTTCGAGATTTTCGATTTTTGAACATTTTTCTTCTTTTTTTCAGAGTTCCATTCTCATATATCTCATTTTCAAATTTTTGAAATCCCAATCTTCATATGTCGATTTAATGATTTCTAATTTCAAATTTTCTAATTCATATTTGGAACACCGATTTTCAAACGCTCAGGTGTTTGACTTTCGAAGTTTTAGAATTTTTTTTAAGTTTTTACATTTTTTTTAAGATGTAACATTTCAAGATTCCTGATCTTAACATTTCAAAATTTCTAATTTTCAAACATTAATAATTTGTTACTTTATATTTCCAATTTTAAAATTTGCTAATTTTAGGAACTCCGATTTTCAAATGTCCGCCATGTTCAAATTGAAGGTGTTCAAAATTCGTATTTTTAAATCAACAAATTTTTGAAATAACTTTTTTCAAACTTTCAGATTCGAATTGACAACCAAAATATTAAATTTTATCAAATCGATTTTAAAAATTTTCAAAATTCCAATATATTAATTTCTTCTTATCCAATTTTATTAATTAAATTTCCGATTTTCCATTTTTTTTTCTTTATTATTGTGACTTTCAACACATTTCGGCTGGTTCGTCACTTTTACTTCCATTTTTGGAAGAATGTCGGGAGTGAGAATTGAACTCGTGATTTTGTGATTCCCGATTTGCGAAATTCTTAATTTTTTAAAGTTCGACTCTTGAATTTTCGTTCTTCCCAATTTTCAGATTTTCGATCAAATGTTGAAATTTAAGATTTCTAAATTTCCGATTTTCATGATTTCAGATTGTCGATTTTTTGTGTTTGCGATTTTCTGAATTACTGGATTTTTCATTTCTGAAATTTCAAATTTATAGTTTTCAATATTTTTAAATTTCCGAATTGAAAATTTATAATTAATTGATTTTTAAAGTTTTGGTTTCTAGTTATATTCCCGATTTAAAAATCACCGATTCCAAAATTTTCAAATTTCTGAAATTTCGTTTCTGAAATTTAAAATTTATAATTTTCAAAAATTCCGATATTCGATTTTTTAAATTTTCATATTCACGATTTTTGAATTTTTATATTTAAAATTTCCAATTTTCGAAATTTTGAAATCATCGTTTTTCAAATGTCCGATGTCTAAATTTTCAATCACCTATTTAGTGATTTCGTGATTTTCGATTTTCGAAATTTCTAATTTTTTGTATGTTCAATTCTCGAATTTTCGTTTTTTCAAATTTTTAGCTTGTCGATCAAATTTTTAAATTTAAGATTTCTTAATTTCCGATTTTCATAATTTTGGATTGCCGATTTTTTGTGTTTGCGAAAATTATAATTTTCTAAATTTGTATTTTCAAATTCCTAAACTTCTGAATTGAAAATTTATAATTAATGGATTTTTAAAGTTTTGGTTTCTAGATATATTCCCGATTTAAAAATAATCGATTCTAAAATTTTAAAATTCCAAAAATTTCCAAATTTCTGAAATTTCATTTCTGAAATTTTAAATTTATATTCGATATTCAATTCTTGATTTTTTCATATTCACGATTTTTGAATTTTAATATTTAAAATTTTCAAACTTCGATTTTCAAATTTTAAGATTTCCTATTTTCAAATTTTCAAATCGCAATTTGCAACTGTCTCAAATTTTATTCAAATTTTCAAAACGCTGTTTTTAAATTTTTTTAAAAAAAGGATTTGCAGATTTTCGATTTACTATTCTCAGATTTGCTACAGATTTCCGACTTTCAAATTTCAGAATTCGCTAATTTTTGAATTTTTTATTTGAAAATTATCAGATTTCTGATTCTTTAATTTCGCCAATTATTAAGTTTTTAAATTTTCGATTTTCGAATTTTCAAATAACAGATTTTTAAGTTCGATTTTTAAATTTTCAAATTTCGATTTAAAAATTTCCAAGATTGCGGATTTGCGATTTTCTAATTTCTGAATTATCGATTTTCAGATTTATCAATACTCAATTTTTAATTTTTCTGAATGCTCGATTTTCAAATTTTCAGATTTTCGATTTCCGACTTTCAACTTTTTGTTTTTCGAATTTTCGAATTCCGATTTCCAAATTTTCAAATATGTATAAATTGAAAACACCGCTTTTCAATTTTGAAGATTTCCGATTTTCGAATTTCTCATTTGTCGAATTCGCGATTATCGAAATCGCTTTCCGATTTTCAAATCGATCCCGATACCCAGAAAACAAAGACGAATTTCATGCCAACTCGACCTGCCGTTGGCAGCACCATTTCAGATAGCAGTGAAACGTTGTGGGTGTAAGGAAATGAGTCACTTAAGCAACTTTGCATACTTGAAATATCAGAAAAATAATTAGAATTAGACTACCTTTTGGAAAAAGCCAAATTTTTTTCCTTAATTTTTTACAAAAAATTTTAAATTAACAATTTTTACAAAAAAAAAATACCAAAAATTTTTTTGAAAAGAATCTTGCTGACAAAAAAGTTATTTAAAAAAATTAAAATTCAGTTTTCTCAAAAACGTATTTTTTTAAATTCCCAAAAAAATATATATATATATATGAATAGCCCTTAAAATTTCCAACAAGTCATCTATACATCTATACATGTTACAATCAAAACATTATTTATTTCAGGAGTCCTTATGCCTTATATTCAAAAAACTATAAAATATAGAAAGTTGATGTCTTCGACAAAATTTAACAAGATCTAAAACTTTGTCGAATACATTATATCGCTATCTTGACTTTAAACAAAATTAGGATAAGTTGTATTTTTTTCAAAGGAAACATAAAAAAGTTGTTAGAAAAACTTTTTCTCTGTAAAAGTGCCCTTCTTCCGATGTATGGACGACTTGTTGAAAATTGTAAGGGCTATATATATTTTTGGGAATTTTAAAAAAATGCGTTTTTGAGAAAAATGAATTTTAATTTTTTAAATAACTTTTTTGTCAGCTTTTTAGTAAAAATTTAAACAATTTCCTACATTTCATTCTTTGACAAGAATAGTCACAATTCGTCGTAATTAACAAAAGATTAGAAAGAAACCTAGAAAACCAAGTGAAAAGTGTTCCTGCAAAAAAGTCTCAGCTTTCAAAAAATAATACAACCTTTCATTGGTCTCGAACTGCAAAAATCATACAAATGTTCCGCCTTAAATCAGACATGCTGAGTGCAGTCTAGCGTTTTTCTTGGAAAAGTTCACACTGCCTTTGCTGGTAAGAGATCGAAGTTTGGTTTGGCAGTTGAAAAAAAAAACATTTTCTTAAATGGTTTTAATCGGAAAAACCAGCAAAAAAGACGTATTTTCGGTTATAAATTCAGGATGGTGCACTCTAGGAAGGAAATTAATTTTTTTGCAAAAACGTCCAGATCATGCGACCAGACACGAGACGATAATATTCCATCATGACAACGCTCGGCCTCATGTTACTGTTCGAGCTAAAAACCGGAGGATAGCGGATGGAAAATACTGAATCATCCGCAGAGCTTTCACCTTCCGTCTACTATTTGTTTCGATCGGTCCTCTCGAACGCTTGAGTGAAATATGATTTACTGCAGAACAGGGTATTAAAAATTGGTTGGATTTATTCTTGGCTTCAAGACATGAACGCTTCTTTCGCGATGGAATCCGTAACATGCTCGAAAGATAGGAAAGAGTGGTGGCTAACAATGACCAATACTTTGAATAATGTATTAATTCATTTTATTATTCAAATAAATGTGTTTTTCATTCAAAGGGATAATAAATAAATAAAAGGGATAAAGTTTTCATTCAAAGGGCTAATAAAAGAAAAATTCAATCCGAGTCGTAAATCGATTCGTCAACACCAAAACCCCTTCATTCCAGGATCAAAGCAATTAACACTGACAGCTATTAGACCGTTGCCGAAAAATTCCAAACGGCACTCATGTCGAGATCAGTTAGGCGCTAATCTCTACCATCAAACTTTACATCTGCGGCCACGAAACAGAACTCTCATCGCGTAGTTGAGATTTTACGATAATTTAAGTGGCCTCCCCATAAGTCTCTGACCTAGGGTCTCTCCTCACCAGCAGCGAACAAGTGGGCTGTATGTTGAGGCGGGGCGGCGGGCGTTTCCCCCAACGCTGTTTTCGCTTTCTTAGCACAACGCGACGCTGCGAAACACACGGATCATAATTTATGGACTTTCCCCGACGGGGGCAGCAGCAGCGGCGCGAGCGCGCGCCCATCCGCACGAGCGCTGCGTCATTCTTTGCTATGCGATGCAATCCTCCACGGCGGGGGCGTTCTGCTGCAGCCGATCGGGCACGTGAAACTCAATTAAATGCGTTGGTGGCTGACCGACCGACTCTGGTTCGTGTGCATGATGTCGGTGAAATTGTAACAAGGGCGAGTCCACGCTGATCGGATCTTCGGGTTTGGGGGATGCTGGCAGAAGGAGAACAAACACACACGATCTCTCTCTGGGCGAGCGACCATTGTGTTCCGGAAAAGGAAGAATTTCGCTATGCTTGAACACGGACCCGGCTTTCGCCACAGGCGGCGAACGTGGGCTGAAACTGGTTTGAACGTTCTGGCTCGTTCTGCTTAAATTGTGTAGTTTTATTGAATGTAAAACTTATTGGAAGTCGCCGGAGATTTGGCTCTGCGGCTCGAAATCGGATTTTGACCTCTGCCGCTCGGGAGAAGAATAACGGAAGCGGGCTCAGAACTCAGCTCGCCTCGAAAACACACATCTTCACGCTTGTTGATCTCATTCGGCAATTGAGGTGGCATTCTTCGTGGCACAAGAGGGCACTATTTGTGGAGTGGATTTGCGGAGGGAAGCAAAACAAATGAACCCACAGAATAAACACCGGAATGGAGTCGAGATGGGATCTCCACGCGTAATCAAAACACAGACCGAAGATGGAATAAGACGGGGATGTTGATAAAGGTAAATAATAATAATTCGGGCTGATTTCTGTTTTTTAGTTCGAAAAAAAATATTACCAACTTATTGTTATTACATCGAAGTGCGAAGCGGAGTGCTGAGGAATCGCTGCATCGATGGTGGCATCTCGCGTCAAAACACGATCAATCATCTTGTTGGTTGATTTTATTTTTAATCCACGCTGAGAAGGTGGCCACGTTCGCCAACTCAAGATACTGCTGGTAGTCGCAACCTTTGCGGGGTTCTGAGACGACCCCATATAGAGTCCATACTTCATTCTTGTTGAGGAACCATCCACTGCCCTCGTCTCCAACACAGTTGGTAGTTGCTGGAAAGAAAGTGGATAGAGCAAAATCTACTCTCGACCTTTAGAATGATAAATAGTACCATTTTCGGACATAGCGCAGAACACTTTTGAGCTCACATCACTTCCCGAACACCTAACGATGGACAGCTGTACGCTCTGTAGTCTCTCCGCCGTGTTCCATCCCACAAGAGATCCTGAACGGTTCCCGAATTGCATATCGCTTAGTGAACTGTCCGGAAGACAAACAGGTACAATATGATCCGTGTAGTCCACTG